>NC_134687.1:464142546-464442546 GCF_050947455.1 Rhinoderma darwinii
TAGTTTCCAAAATGGGGTCACTTTTTGGGGGTTTCCACTGTTTAGGCACCACAAGACCTCTTCAAACCAGACATGGAGCCTAAAATATATTGTAATAAAAAGGAGGCCTCAAAATCCTCTAGGTGCTCCTTTGCTTCTGAGGCCGGTGTTTCAGTCCATTGGGACACTAGGGCCACATGTGGGATATTTCTAAAAACTGCAGAATCTGGGCAATAAGTATTGAGTTGCGTTTCTCTGGTAAAACCTTCTGTGTTACAGAATTTTTTCTATTACAAATGAATTTCTGCCCAAAAAATGACATTTGTAAATTTCACCTCTACTTTGCTTTAGTTCCTGTGAAATGTCTAAAGGGTTAAGAAACTTCCTGAATGCTGTTTTGAATACTTTGAGGGGTGAAGTTTTTAAAATGGGGTGAATTATGGGGAGTTTCTAATATATAAGGCCCTCAAAGCCACTTCAGAAGTGAACTGGTCCCTGAAAAAATAGGTTTTGGAAATTTCTTGAAAATGTGAGAAATTGCTGCTAAAGTTCTAAGCCTTGTAACGTCCTATAAACATAAAAGGATGTTCAAAAAACGATGCCAACATAAAGTAGACATATGGGGAATGTTAACTAGTAACTATTGTGTGTGGTATTAATATCTGTTTTGCAAGCAGATACATTCAAATTGAGAAAAATGCAATTTTTTGCAAATTTTCTATAAATTTTGGTGTTTTTCACAAATAAATATTGAATTTATCGACCAAATTTTTTTACAGACGTAAAGTACAATATGTCACAAGAAAACAATCTCAGAATCGCTTGGATAAGTAAAAGCAATCCGGAGTTATTACCACATAAAGTGACACATGTCAGATTTTAAAAAATCGCCTGCGTCCACAAGGCCAAAACAGGCTGTGTCCTGAAGGGGTTAATAAGTGCAATTCTGTCTGCTCTTGAGAGTGTCAGTCTCAGCCACACATGTGTGTTTGCCCTTATTTTAGAAATTAATGGGGTAATATTTACTACTGTAAATTCATCCAACTGCAGGAGATTTGTTCCAATTTATATCGAGACCCGAAAAGCGCCAAATTGTTCTATTACTTTAATAGCCTCTGCAACAGTTATCTCCGACTCATCAAGGCAGAGCAGAATATCGTCCTGAAATAAAATAATTTTATCCCCCTCCCCCCACTGACAAATCCATGAATATTCACATTATTTCTAATCAATATCGCCAAGGGTTCAATGTACAAAGCAAAGAGTAAGGGGTGCAGTTTTTAAAATGGGCTGATTTATGGGGACTTTCTAATATATAAGGCTCTCAAAGCCACTTCAGAACTGAACTGATCTCTGAAAAAATAGCCTTTTGAATTTTTTTTGAAAATGTGAGAAATTGCTGCTAAAGTTATAAGCCTTGTAACGTCCTAGAAAAAAGCGTCTTTTAAAAAGCGATGCCAACATAAAATAGACATATGGGAAATGTTAACTAGTAACTATCTTGTGTGGTATTACTATCTGTCTTACAAGCAAATACATTTAAATTTATAAAAATTTAATTTTTTGCACATTTTCTCACAATTTTGGTGTTTTTACACAAATAAACATGGAATATATCGACTAAATTTTACCACTAACATAAAGTACATTGTGTCATGGGAAAACATTCTCAGAATCGCTTGAATGCATAAAAGCAAAGTTATTACCACATAAAGTAACACATGTTAGATTTGAAAAAATTAGCTGTGTCCTTAAGGCCAAAACAGGATGTGTCCTTAAGGGATTAACCCCTTCCCCCTGCTTGCATTCTGGGCCTTAATGACCAAGCCATTTTTACGTTTTTCCATCGTCCTTTTCGAAGTGCTATAACTTTTTTATTTTTGCATCGACATAGCTGTATATGTACAAAATTTGTATAGATTTTGTATGTTTTACTACTTTTACACAGTAAAACACTTTTTTTTCAAAATTATTTGTTCTTGCGTCTCCATATTTGAAGACTCATAACTATTTTATTGTTCTGCCGATGCAGTTGTATGAGGGCTTGTTTTTTGCGGGACGACTTGTAGTTTTTATTGGTATCATTTGAGAGTAGATTCGACTTTTTGATCACTTTTGTATCACATTTTTTTTAAAGTCAGGATTAACAGAAAACAGCAATTTTTCCATTGTTTTTTATTTTATTTTTTACAGCGTGCACCGTGCAGGTTAAATAATGTAACAGCTTTATAGTCGGGGTCGTTACGGACGCGGCGATACCAAATATGTGTAACTTCTTTGCTTTATTGTGTTTTTTTAATAGTAAAGCGTTTTGTAAGGGGAAAAAGTGGGTTTTTCATTTTTTTTTCACATTTTTTTAATTAACTTTATTCAACTTTTTTTTTTTACTTGTCCTACTAGTGTACTTTTATATGCGATCATCCGATCGCTTTTATAATACACTGCAATACTTTTGTATTGCAGTGTATTACTGCCTGTCCTTTTAAAATGGACAGGCATCTGCTAGGTCATGCCTCCGGCATGACCTAGCAGGCATTCACGACAGGCAGACCTGGGGGCCTTTATTAGGCCCCCGGCTGCCATCGGAGACAAGGACACTCGGCGATCTTATCGCCGGGTGTCAGTGGGATGAGAGGGAGCTCCCTCCCTCTCTCCAAAACCACTCAGATGCGGTGCACGCTATTGAGCACCGCAGAGGCATAGCTGGGTTCTCCAGCACCCGGGACAAAAATTCAGTTTGGCGCCCCCCCCAAACCACTTTTCCGACTTCTTCTTCTCCCTCGCCATATTTGCTTTCTCTACCAATCAATGAGATGTAATTTGTTTTTCCACTTTTTTTCGAGCATAAAACCACTTGTACATTTTACAAGCAATATAGTTATATAAAGTAGTTAACATAACAATTAATTAAAAGAAAATAAATAAAGAGGTCAGTGCCGGACTAAACAGATTGTATATCTGAGGCTAATGAGACTATATGGTGACATAATTAACAGCCCCCTGTAGATAGTGCCACACACCTCCCCTTGTAGATAGTGCCACACAACCCCCCTTCAGAAAATGCTATACCTCCCCTTGTAGATAGTGCCACACACACCCCTGTAGATAGTGCCACACACCCTCCTGTAGATAGCACTACACCCCCCCTCCCTGTACACAGCTCCATTGGGGCTTCCTAGAGGTGCGCCTGACGTCGCTGTCCATATATGGATAGTGAACTCAGGGGCTTCTCCAGGAGTGGAATCCACGGGAAAAGCGTCGGCAACGCTTTTGCTGGGGATTCATCTATACCTCCAAACTTTCAAGTATCACAAAGAGGGAGAACCGATGAGGCGCGCATAGCAACACAGTATAATGCCCTCTAGCTGCCTCCACACAGTATAATGCCCCCATAAAGTATAAAGCCCCATAGCTGTCACCATACAGCAAAATGCCCCCATAGATGCACCTATACAGTATAATGCCCACACAAATTCTCCCATGCAGTATAATTCCCACACATATGCCCCTATACTCTACAATGCCCACACAGATGCCCCCATGAAGTATAATGCCAAATCAAATTCCCCCATACAGCATAATGCCCCTATAGCTGCTCCCATACAGCATAATACACCCAAGGCTGCCCCCATACAGTATAATGCCCTATAGCTGCCTCCATACAGTATAATGACCCTACAGCTGCCCCATACAGTATAATGCCTGCTATAGCTGCCCCATACAGTATAATGCCCCTATAGCTTCCCCATACAGTATAATGCTGCCATAGCTGCCCCATACAGTATAATGCTGCCTTAGATGCCCCCATGCCGTACAATGCCCCCTTAGATGCCTCTAGTGTCAGTGCCCACGTAGTTAGTGCCCACAGACAGTACCCATATAGCTAGCGCCAGTGTCCTCTATAGATAGTGCCCCTATATAGTGCCACTGTGCCCATGTAGATGGTGCCACACCCCCTGTAGATAGCGCTACCCCATCCCCCTGTAGATTGCGCCATTGAGACTCCTTCTAGGCCAGAGCATAGGCCGGGGATTCCGCTCCTAGTTGATACTGTTCATTTATGTACAGAGAAGTCACTGATATTACTGTCCATATATGGACAGTGATGTCAGGGGCTACTCCTGGAGCGGAATCCCCTGTCAGAGCGTCAGCAACGGGGATTCCGCTTCAGAGGAGCCACTGAGGTCACTGCCCTTATATGGCTAGTGACGTCAAGGGCTTCCCTGGGCACAGTCCCCTCTGCTCGTCCACTCTTAACTAATGCTTCAGCATTACGTTCAATTGTATCTGTGTCCTGAGGATGCAGATACAGTTGACTGCGGGACATACCCCCGGCTGTCAGGGACAGCGGAAAGTATGATTCCTCTCCTGCAGGAGGGGTCCCGGACATCACTGCCGATATATGGATAGTGACATCAGGGGGATTCCGCTCCATGAGGAGTATGCAATCGTATCTGCACCTGAGGGGCCAATTCAAGCTTTTTTGCCACCTGAGGCAAAGACATAAATGGCGCCTCTGTTGAATTTCAGAAAACGTTGGTGTGCACATACACGTATGAAAAGACTACTGTGCGGTTTCACACTGTGCTGAGGTTTATGGGTTTTTTTTATCGGGGGGGTTTGCATCTGTTTTTGGGTTGCATAAAACTGTATACTACTAGAGCATTTGTAACTTGTGTCCATTTAACGTATGTACACATGGATCAAATTTGCTGCAGAAAATTCTACAGCAAATCCAACCCAGAATTCGCAGGGAAATCTGCCAGAAAATCTGCACCAAATCGTGCTGTGGAAACCAGTGGAGATAAAAAAAAAAAGAATATACTCGTCTCCCTGGTGCTCCTGTGGCAACATGTCCCTCTGGATGGTCTCTGTACAGCTGGGATCCTGTGATTGGTTGCAGCGGTCAAATGTGATGAAACATCATTACAGGATCCCAGCTGTACAGAGACCATCAGGAGGACCAGGGATGCGTAGCCACAAGAGCACCAGGGAGGCGAGAATAGTCTTTTTTTTTTTTAAACTATGAAAAAATACTGGGATATCTTTGGGGACTTGACATTTGTTGCAGATTTAGACAGATATATATAAGATAGATAGATATTAGATAGATAGATAGATAGATAGATAGATAGATAGATAGATAGATAGATAGATAGATAGATAGATAGATAGATAGATAGATAGATAGATAGATAGATAGATAGATAGATAGATAGATAGATAGATGGGTGATTTTAATTAGTTCAATGCTGGATCCTACCATCCCCAGTTATATATGTAGGCTTAGTCCCAGTTCTGGGTGTATGTGCAGCGTAGTTTCCCACCTTACAGAGGTCGCCTTGTCGTGGCAGGTGGGCAAACACTTTTTGATCAAAATGTACACTAAGAACCTCCCTATTATAAGTATATTTAGCTTTAGTGCATATTTATTTATATTTAGTGGTTTAGGTGGCATTAGTGTCGCAGTGAGCTGTCGCCATTCTTTTTCTGCTAGATAGATAGATAGATAGATAGATAGATAGATAGATAGATAGATAGATAGTTATGAGCTTACAGCGTGTGGGTGGCCTCACACAATGCTGAAGGTTGTCGCCGGAGACCCGCTGCTCATACTGCCTCATGGTAGGTGCGCCCTCCCCACCTTCTCTGTTAGTTGCGCCCAGGGCACATGCCCCGTCTGCTCCCCCCCTAGCTACACCCCTGGCGCACCGCATCTGAGGGGTTAAACGGGTGAGATCGATACTTATATCGATCTCACCCGGTCGAGCAGGGACGCCCCCAGCCCTCAGCTACCTCTGGCAGCTGAGAGCAGGGAGATTTGACAGCTCCCTGCTCTATTTATTTTATTCTAATGCAGCGCCGTGGAATAGCGGCGCTGTAGAATAAATCCCATTAATGACCGACGTGAAAAGGCTTATCCGCGGTCATTAAGTCGTTAAAGGCTATGGAAAACATTAGTGACATGTTTTCATGTACTTTTGGACACTAAGCAATTTTGCAATATACTTTTTTTTAGAATGTTACTTCATTTCTGTTTTGCAGCCTCTATGTATCCACTGGACAAACAAGCTGCAGAACGACATTGTCAACTAAAAAAAATCAGTGAGCTGGTTTGGCAATGTCTCTAGTGTGCCTCTGACACCTCATTTACCACTAATACTGATAAAGTCTTCAACTTAGATTGACTGATTAACCACTTAATGACGCAGCCTAGTTTGGGCTTTAAGGCTCAGATCCGATTTTTCAAATCTGACATGTCAATTTTTTCTCGTGACACATTTTACTTTATGTTAGTGGTAAAATTTGGTCGACACATTCAGTGTTTATTTGTGGAAAAACACCAAAATATAGGGAAAATGTGCAAAAAATATCAATTTTCGAAATTCAAATGTATCTGCTTGCAAAAGATAGTTATAACACACAAAATAATTACTAATTAACATTTCCCATATGTCTACTTTATATTTGCATCATTTTTTTTTTCTAGGACGTTACAAGGTTTAGAACTTTAACAGCAATTTGTCACATTTACAAGAAAATTTCAAAAGCCTTTCTTTTAAGAGACCAGTCCAGTTCTGAAGTGGCTTTAAGCGATCTATATATTAGAAACCCTCATAAAACACCCCATTTTCAAAATGTCACTCCTAAAAGTATTCACAACAGAATTTAGAAAGTTTTAACCCTTTCGGTGTTTCACAGGATTAAAGCAAAGTGGAGGTGAAAATTACAAATCTTTTTTTTTCTCTTTTTTTAAAGAAATTCCATTTTAATCTATTTTTTCTGTAACACAAAAGGTTTTACAGGAGAAATACAACTCAATATTTATTGCCCAGATTCTGCAGTTTTTAGAAATATCCCAATTGTTGCCCTAGAGAGCTACTGGAGTGAAATGCAGGCCCCAAAATCAAATGAGCACCTAGTGGCATTTGGGGCATCCTTTTTATTAGAATATATTTTAGGCACCATGTCAGGTTTAAAGAGGTCTTATTGTGCCAAAACATAGAAAACACTCCCAAAAGTACATAATTTTGGAAACTAGACCCCCCAAGGAATTTATCTATGGGTGTTGTGACCATTTTGACCTCCCATTTTTTACAGAACTTCTTTGAATTGGGCTGTAGGAAACCAAAAGAGACCGTGCTTAATAGGGAAACTCAGTTTAAACTGTACAGAGGAAGGAAGTTGTACGTGAATATATTAATCTATGGATGTTGTGCTGCAAGGCACAAATCCTGTATGTGCTTCGAGATAAACCTTACGGTCAGTGGGCTGCCACCAAACTTTCCCTTCCCGAGATCCTATTACTGGAGCTTGTGAATGAAGACTTTGTATGTGGTAAGTGAAAAACTGGGGGGTGTTATTGTCTGCGTTGCTCAATAAGTTTGTAATCGGTAGACGGTATCTTAAAATAACACATTTTATTTTAATGCAGAGTTTACATTGCGTTTCAAGATTGAACTAACTTCTTCCTCAGGTAAGTACACCAATGTATTGACAGTCGTGTACTTACTTTAAGAGTTAAATTTAACCTCAAAACTGTAAACTCTGCAGTAAAATAAAATTAACTATTTTAATACACTTCCTATCGATTAGGGACCTATTGGGCAGTGCCAATGAAAATTCCCAGTTTTTCCTTAACCGCATGCAAAGTCTGGTTTTGCATCCTGGCTCCATGGAAGGAAATAGGACTGAGCTGCTATATCACAGACAACCTATGGACAGGTGTGATGATGTTTTTCTAATCCTGTACAACCCCTTTAATGCTGGCTGTGATAGAATTGTGTCAGAACACACAGTGCATTGCAGATTGCTGTGTTTGGGGCTGCATAGGTGCAGACCGGTCAGAGTGCCCATGCTGACTCCTGTTAACGACTTGGAGCATCTACCATGGACATGTGAGCATCAGAACTGGACCATGGAGCAATGGAAGAAGGTCTGGTGAATCACGTTTTCTTTTACACCATATGTCTGGCTGGGTGCGTGTGCTTACCTAGGAAAATATTTCTCCAGGATGCACTATGGGAAGAAGGCAAGCCAGCGGAAGCAGTATGATGCTCTGGGAAATGTTCTGCTGGGAAATCTTGAGTCTTGGCATTCATCTGGATGAGACTTTAACACGTACCACCTAACTAAACATTGTTTCACCCCTTCATGGAAATTATATTCCTAAATGGCATTGGCCTCTTTCAGCAGCAGAATGTGCCCTGCCGCATTACAAAAATTGTTCAGAAATGGAATGAGGTACATGGCAAACAGTACTGTGCAAAGGTTTTAGGCAGCTGTGGAAAAATGCTGCAAAGAATACTTTAAAAAATAATGTCAATAGTTTTTTTTTTATCAATTCACAAAATGAAAAGTAAATGAACAGAAGACAAATCTAAATCACATCAATATGTGGTGTGACCAACCTTTGCCTTCAAAACAGCATCAATTCTTCTAGGTAAGCTTGCACACAGTTTTTGAAGGAACTCAGCAGGGAGGTTGTTCCAAACATCTTGGAGAATTAATCACAGATCTTCCTTGGATGTAGGCTTTCTCAAATCCTTCTGTCTCTTCATGTAATCCCAGACAGACTCAATGATGTTGAGATCAGGGCTCCCTGATGGTATTGCATTAAGTATCTGCCTGTATTTCTCAGCATTGAGGATACCATTAATCCTGACCTAATCGGCCAACTCCATTTGCTGAAATGCAGACCCAAACAGGCAAGGAACCTCCATCATGCTTCTCTTTTGCCTGCAGACATTCATTATTGTATTACTCTCCAGCCCTTCAGGTGAACAAACTGTCTTCTGCTACAGCCAAATATTTAAAATTTTTAATCATCAGTACAGAGCACCTGCTGACAGTTGAGTCTTTTAGCCTTGTTTCTACAGCGAAGGTATGACTTTTTAGGCGAAATTCTTCCATGAAGAACACTTCTAGCCAGAATTCTCTGAACAGCAGATGGGTGTACCTGGGTCCCACTGGTTTCTGCCAGTTCTGAGCTGATGGCACTGCTGGACATCTTCCAATTTTGAAGGGAAATAAGCATGATGCGTTTTTGATCTGCAGCACTAAGTTTCTTTGGAACACTGTGTCTATGGTCCTCAACATTGCCCGTTTCTTTGTGCTTGTTCAAAAGAGCTTGAACAGCACATATTGAAACCCCAGTCTGCTTTGAAATCTTTGCCTGGGAGAGACCTTGCTGATTCAGTATAAACTTGTGTCTTGTTGCTGTGCTCAGTCTTGCCATCGTGGACCTGTGACATGAAACCCTCTTCCACAACCTCACCTTTGTAGCAGGGTTTGGCTGTTCCTGATCCAGTTTTAATCCTCCTGCACAGCTGTTTCTTTTATAGTTAATGACTGTGTTACAAACCCACATATGAAAAATATATTCATTATTACCTGTTTGTTGGATTATAGCCAGGTGTATGATTAAACAATTATACCAAAGACCATGACTTTGTGCAAGTGTACCTAGAAGAATTTTTCACTAAATAAATACCCATGGGGATTTTTGTACTTCAATATTAAATTTATAAAAAGCTTCAAAAAAATCCAATACCAATATATTGATGTAATGACGGGGTAAAGAGACAGACAGGTGAGCCCTAATCTACCCGCAACTCAGTCCCTGCCTACTTGCATGAGCCGTCCTAGGCGACGGCGTACAACTGGGTGACAGTCCCGACGCTCAATACGTGCACGAGAGACAAACAGACAAGGGTACACAGAAGCTAAGGGAAATGGGGCAGTTGCCCATGGCAAAACAGTGAGCAACAAGAGTAGTGAACGAGCCGAGTCAAACCAGGAGTGTACGAGGTACCAAACGCAGAGCAGGAGCGTAGTCAGTAAAGCCAGGGTCAAAATGAAGCTGAGGTCAATAGTAATAGCTGGAAAAGCAGAGCCAGGAAACAAGAGAGAATCACAGGCAAAGGCAAGAAGCAAATTAAGGTATACATAGACCGAGGGCGGGAGCTAGAACCGTCTGGCCAGGCTGTGATAGGTTCTCCCACTCCTCAGCCTACCAGCCTGAGTGGTAGCAGATCGAGTCACTCTAACAGACCTAGGAGCAGATGCAGACTGATTAACCACGGGCGTCGACACAGAAGCTGTGTCTGGCAGATCCTTTACAGTACCCCCCCCTTTTATGAGGGGCCACTGGACCTTTCCTAGGTGGACCTGGCTTATTGGGGAGCCGAAGATGGAACCTCCTGAGCAATACCCCAGCGTGAACAACCCGGGCAGATACCCAAGTCCTCTCCTCGGGCCCGTAACCTCTCCAATGGACAAGGTACTGGAGGGAAACTTGGACTATCCTGTTGTCCATAATCTTGGCCACCTCGAATTCTACCCCTTCAGGGGTGAGAACAGGGACCGGAGGTTTCCTCGAGGTAACCAAGGACGGGGAGCAGCGTTTCTGGAGGAAGGCATGAAACGCGTCGTGTATTTTAAAAATCGGGGGTAACTCCAACCGGAAGGAGACAGGGTTAAGGACTTCAATGACCTTGTACGGCCCTATAAACCGGGGAGCAAATTTTTTGGACGGAACCTTAAGGCGCAATTTTTTTGAAGACAGCCATACCAGATCCCCGACCACAAACAAGGGGTTAGCAGAACGTCTTCTATCTGCCTGAGTCTTTTGTATGCTCTGGGACGCCTCTAGGTTCTTCTGAACCTGGGCCCAGACTGTGCACAGCTCCCGATGAACGACATCTACCTCGGGATTGTTGGAACCACCCGGTGAAACAGAGGAGAACCGTGGATTAAACCCAAAATTACAGAAAAAGGGGGAGACCCCTGACGAGTTACTGACCCAGTTATTAAGGGAAAATTCGGCGAGGGGAATGAAGGAGACCCAATCATATTGACAGTCAGAGGTAAAACACCTTACATATTGTTCTAGAGACTGATTAGTCCTCTCAGTTTGGCCATTAGTTTCAGGATGGAAGGCCGAGGAGAAGGACAGATCAATCTCCAAATTTTTACAGAAAGCTCTCCAAAACAATGAAACAAATTGTACCCCTCTGTCAGAAACAATATTGACAGGAACCCCATGGAGACGCAGGATGTGTTTGACAAACAAGGTAGCTAATGTCTTGGCATTGGGTAGTTTCTTGAGGGGCACAAAGTGGCACATCTTACTAAAGCGGTCTACTACAACCCAAACCACCGATTTGCCTTGAGATGGAGGCAGATCGGTGATAAAATCCATGGAGATATGGGTCCAAGGTCTCTGGGGAATGGGCAAAGAACATAGTAAGCCCGCTCGTTGGGACCTGGGAGTCTTGGACCTAGCACAAATTTCACAAGCGGCGACGTAGGCCTTAATGTCTTTAGGCAAACGAGGCCACCAATAGTTTCTAGCAATGAGGTGCTTGGTACCCAGGATGCCAGGATGGTCAGATAGTGCAGAGTCATGATTTTCCCTGAGTACCCTTAGCCGGAATTGCAGGGAAACAAACAGCTTGTTCTCAGGAAGGTTCCCGGGAGCTGAACCTTGATCAGCCGCAATTTCGGAGACTAAGTCAGAATCAACAGAGGATATTATTATACCTGGGGGCAAAACACAAGCAGGATCTTCCTCCGAAGGAGGGCTGGCCATGAAGCTACGCGACAGTGCATCAGCTTTAATATTTTTAGAGCCAGCCCTATAGGTGACCACAAAGTTGAATCTAGTAAAAAACAACGCCCATCGAGCTTGTCTCGGGTTTAGCCTCTAGGAAGACCAGATTCTTGTGGTCGGTAAGGACCGTTACCTGGTGCCTAGCCCCCTCCAAGAAGTGGCGCCACTCTTCAAATGCCCATTTAATGGCTAAGAGTTTGCGGTTGCCCACGTCGTAGTTACTCTCAGTGGGCAAGAACTTCCTGGAGAAGTAGGCAGAGGAACGGAGATGGGTGAGGGACCTGGTACCCTGGGACAAGATAGCACCCACTCCCACCTCGGAGGCGTCCACGATGAATGGCTCCATTTGGTTAGGCTGAATCAGCACTTCTTAAGGATCTCAAAAGCCTGGACCGCCTCCGGAGGCCAGTGGAGGAGATCAGCACCTTTGCGGGTAAGATCAGTAAGAGACTTAGCGATGACCGAGAAGTTAGCAATGAATCTCTTGTAATAATTAGCAAACCCCAGGAAGCACTGTAACGCCTTCAGGGAGGCATGTTGGACCCATTCAGCCACAGCCTGAACCTTGGCAGCATTAGGAGTGAAGATTTGACCAAAAAATGGTATCTCCTGCACCCCAAACACACATTTTTCAGATTTAGCAAAGAGTTTGTTTTCCCGAAGGGCCTGGAGCATCTTCCTGACATGCTCAATGTGGGAGGACCAGTCCTTGGAAAACACAAGTATGTCATCAAGGTACACTACAAGAAATACCCCCAGGTAGTCTCTTAAAATCTCATTTATGAAATTCTGGAAGACCGCGGGAGCATTACACAACCCAAAGGGCATGACGAGGTATTCTAAATGACCTTCGGGCGTGTTAAACGCCGTCTTCCACTCATCCCCTTCTCTGACTTGGATAAGGTTATAAGCCCCCCGAAGATCAAACTTAGAGAACCATTGGGCCCCCTGAACCTGATTGAAGAGATCAGGAATCAAAGGAAGAGGATACTGGTTCCTTACAGTGACCTTATTCAAGTTTCGGTAGTCAATGCACGGCCTAAGACCACCATCCTTCTTCCCTACGAAGAAGAAGCCAGCACCTAACGGAGAAGTAGATGGGCGAATGTAACCCTTGGCCAGGCTTTCCTGGATATATTCTCTCACGGCCTCACGTTCGGGACAAGAGAGATTAAATATCCTACCCTTAGGGAGCTTAGCTCCTGGTACCAAATCGATAGCGCAATCGTATTCTCTATGAGGAGGTAACACTTCGGAGGCCTTTTTAGAAAAAACATCAGCGAAGTCCTGAATTAACTCAGGTAGAGTGTTCCCCTCCTCAGGGAGAGAAATAAGGCTTCCTGTCAGTGTGACTGTTACGTCTCAATGACAGTTAGAATACATTACACTAAGTAGGTAGTGTAATGTACTTTAGCAGCAATCAAAGCTGCAAGTCTAAGTGTCCCCTAGTGGGTCAAGTTAAAAAAGTAAAAAAAAGTAATACAAATGTTTTCAAAAAAGTTGAAAAATAAAAATTATAAGTTATATAAACAAACACTGCATTTTTTCCCTATAATAAGCCTTTTATTATAGGAAAAAATTGAACACGTTAAAAAAAGTACACATATTTGGTATCACCGCGTTCTTAACGACCCAAACTATAAAACTGTAATGTTATTTTTTCCCGCACAATAAACACTCCCAAAAAAATCAATAAAAAACTACACCAGGATCGCTATTTTTGGTCACCACCCCTCCCAAAATAGAGAATAAAAAGTGATCAAAAAGTCGTATGTACCCGAAAATATTACCGATAAAAACTACAACCCGTCCCGCGAAAAACAAGTCCTTACACAGCTTTTTTGACTGAGAAATAAAAAAGTTACGGCTCTCTGAATATGGTGACACAGAAAATAAATTATTTTATAAAAAAGTGATTTTATTGCGCAAACGCTGCAAAACATAAAAAAAAATATATACATATGGTATCGCCGTAATCGTACCAACACACAGAATAAAATAAAATTGTCATTTATAGTGCACGGTGAACGCCGCAAAAAATAAACTAAAAAACATTGTCAGAATTGCTTGTTTTTGGTCACCCGGCTTGCACAATTTTTTAACAAAAAGTGATCAAAAAAATCGCATGTACCCCAAAGTGGTACCAATGAAAACTACAGATTGTCCCGCAACAAATAAGCCCTCACACAGCTCCGGTGGTGAAAAAATAAAGAAGTTCTGGCTCTCAGAATATGGCGATGCAAAATGTGCAGTGTTCCAAAATCGGATAAGATCGGGCGCCATTTATCAGTGCGACACCGGCCACACATCTATGAATTATTATTTATTTACCGTATTATTATACCCTCCTATTATGCCCTGATGTTCTCCGCACAGATTACATACGCCCCCACAATATAAACTGAAATACCAGTAAAACCCCAAACTGAAAAACTAACAAGCAAAATCTGCCCTCCAAAAGCAAAATGGCGTCTCTCCCTTCTGAGCCCTGCAGCGTGCCCAAACAGCATTTTGCGCCCACATGTATGGCATCGCCATACCCAGGAGAACCCTTTTAACATTTTATGATGTATTTGTCTTCAGTGGCACAAACTGGGCACAACATATTATGCACTAAAATGAATTATCAGTGGAAAATTGCAGTATTCACACCATCCGCTGTGCATTAACCCCTTTGCACACTATGACTTAATAGCACGTCATGGTGCGGGGGTTGATGTATGGAGGGGGCCCACATGCTGAGCCCGCTCCATACGCTGCGGGTGTCGGCTGTGTATTACAGCTGACACCCAAGACTAACGGACAGGAACAGCCATCAACAGAAAAATAAAAGGATGTTCAAAAAACTATGCAAACACAAAGTAAATATATGGGATATGCTAACTAGTAACTATTTTGTGTGGTATTACTATCTGTTTTACAAGCGGATACGTTTAAATTTAGAAAAAAGCTAATTTTGCTAATTTTTTCTAAATTGTGGTGTTTTTTAGAAATAAATACCAAAATTATCGACAATTTTTTTTTCACTAACATAAAGTACAACATGTCACGAGAAAATAATCTCAGAATCGCTTGGATAGGTAAAAGCATTCCAACGTTATTACCACTCAAAGTAACACATGTCAGATTTGAAAAAATCGGCTGTGTCCTGAAGGCCAAAACAGGCTGGGTCCTGAAGGGGTTAAGGGGTTAATCTGTAAGCCAATAGTTTGGTAAATATTTTAAGATCTGAGTTAAGGAGCACAATTGGTCATTACTACAGCAATCCAAATGGTCTTTACCAGGTTTTGGAATGACCGTGAAATGAGAATGAAGCATAGAGAAAGGAATCGACTCTCAGTTTTAAATGGTTTAAAGAGTGTTACTATATGACTAAATTAAATATCCCCAAATTTCTTATAATATAGATGAGGAAGTCTTTCGGATCCTGGTAATTTACAGCTCCAAAGACGCTTAACTCATCTAGGGATATATCATCATTGAGATTATCAAGGACCTCCGAAGACCGTCTGGAAAGTTGCAATTCCGATAAGAAGGGAGAGAACAAAGCTTTGTATCATTGGGGGTCAGATGCCAGGGTAGATGGGAGGAAATATAGTTAGGAATAGTTTAGACATGTCAGAGGGATTATAAAGGACACGGCCAGAAGAGTCTCGGAGGGAGAACGGGGAAGCCGCTGTCTGATAATCTTTAAGGTGTTTAGCAAGAGGGGAATGGGCTTTATTGCCACGTTCATAATAGCGTTGTTTACAGAATTGCAGCAACTTTTCCACGCTCATCATGGAGAGTTCCTTTTATTTAGACTGGGCATCTATCAGTTTACGTAAGGTTGGGACAGAAGGCCTAGTTCGCATTAATCGTTACTCTGTCTCTCTTCTGGTAGCTGGATATGGAAATTTTATAACCACAAAAGACTGGTTTATATGCTTTCCATAGTGTAGAAATAGAAGAGAGTTCATTTTGAGGCAGAAGTACGAAGTCAGATGAGAGAGGTTTTTCTCTGTGAATAGGGTGTTTGAGCAGTCGTTCTTTTAAACGCTTTTTTCATCCTTTTAATTTTTTTATATATCTTACATTTACTTACATTTGTTTATAGGCTTTCTATGTAACTTTTTATATTTGGATAATATTGTTGGTCCTTTGTTTTTAGTGTTACTTGTTAGTCCTTTCTTTTGGGACCATTTACTGTGCATTTCAATAATTTCAAATTTAGTACTCTTGTGTATTTATTTTAAAAAATATTACATTGCTAATTTGTGTGTATTTTTTCACCGTTGAAGAGTGCAGAGTGTGTCGGATGACAAGAACCTTTTTCCACCATATATAAAGATTACATGCAATGGGCTACACACTGTATACACTGTCCTTTTTCCACCATACAATCAATTAGTTGGTGTCACTGTTTTGTATCCCAATATTTATTTATTGATTGTATCGATATAGTTTTGCTTGTAAGATTAGAAATATTAATGAGCAGCTTCTTTACATTAACAATAACACATTAATGTGTCAGTAAATTTATTTTAATTCCCCATCTGATTTATTTTCAAGGGGTTTATTCATTGGATAATGAAAAGTTCTGCGACTTTTTACTATATTGTAAGTTTCAATTCTTCACCAAAATTTCTACTTATTGCCAGTGGATGAAAACATTGTTGTTAACATCAATGTGTATCTAATCAAGGGGAAATGCTTTAAAGGGGTATTCTGGTTACAACAAGTTACCGCCTATCTGTTGGGTAACTTGCTGAACAGTGGGTGTCCGACAGCTCGGACCCCACTGTTTACGAGAACGGGGACCCCGAAGTTGCCCGAACCCCTAATTTGAACCGAGCGGCAGGTCGCTCATGCGCACTGCCGCTCCATTCATTCTCTATGGCAGCTCCGGAAAAAGCCAAATACTGCACACGGCTATCTCCGGCGCTCCCATAGAGAATGAATGGAGCGGCAGTGAGCATGAGCGACCTGCCACTCAGTTCAAACTAGGGGTTCAGGTAACTTCGGAGTCCCCGTTCTCGTAAACGATGGTTGTCCGAGCTGTCGAACACCCACCGATCAGCAAGTTACCCCTTACCCTACGGATAGGGGGTAACTTCTTGTAATTCCTTAAGTGAATTTGCATTTATGATTGAAGTACTAATCACCAAACTGCATGTATGAGACTTCGTTGTGTACTCTCATTCTAAAAAAAAGTGGAATGTAGAAACATGTATTTGACTACCGGCCTGTTTCTGATTGGTGAAAGCTACAACAATTAGATTAATCACCTTACCCTTGGAAATATCTGACTGAAGCATTAAGATGCTCTGTTTTACTACCCTTTTAGGTGACCATACCTTGGGAACCAGTCAGTCAGAAAGCACAAAGCTGAGCAACTAACATTTTCACAGGTCCATTAAGCAAATGCTAATAAAACTGCATTTCCTAAGTGCACAAGATGATAAGGAACAAATACGAGGAACCACATATAAATATAATTTATAGATGATGGTCAGGTAATAAATTGGGAATAGGTTACATATAAATTACTAGACTAAGGCTTATGTTGTAAATTCTGTAACAAGACCGTATCATTTTTCTTTGGTTTATTGACTCCCTTGTTCTAAATGGCCCTATGAATTTAAAATAAACTTAAATAGCACATCTATAACAATTTAGCATTCTTTGTCAGTACAGCAACAGTTACTTTATTAACTTGATTTGGACGGAATCTTTAGGCTCTATTCACACGACAGGGTCCGAGTGTTGGCCGATAAAAACGGCCATTTTGGTCCGTTCTTCTTGGCCGTTTTGCATCCGTTTTGCATCCGTTCCGGGCCGTGTTTCCATTTTTAACGGCTAATTTTGACCCGTTTTGCATCAGTTTTTTTCACTGTCCATTATAAAAACAGATTAATTTCATTTGTACATTTTTTGCCACACACTTCCCTCTGTAGATAATGCCACACACTGCCCTCTGTATACACTGCCACAGCCCCCCTGTAGGCAGTCCCACACAGCGCCCCTGTAAGTAGTGCCACACAGCCCCCTGTAGGTAGTGCCACAAAGCCTCCTGTAGATAGTGCCACACAGCCCCCCTGTAGGTAGTGCCACACAGCCCCCCAGTAGGTAGTGCCACACAGCCCCCTTGTAGGTAGTGCCACACAGCCCCCTTGTAGGTAGTGCCACACATCACCCCTGTAGGTAGTGCCACACAGCCCCCTGTAGGTAATGCCGCACAGCCCCCCTGTAGGTAGTGCCCCACAGCCCTCCTGTAGGTAGCGCTACACAGTCCCCTTTTACATAGCACCCCCCATAGATGGCACCCCCTACCTTCCTGTAGATAGCGCCACTGTAGGGGACCGTTCCAGGAGAAGTCCCTGACTGCAATGTCCATATATGGAGAGTGAAGTCAGGGACTTATCCTGAATCTGAATCACCGGCCACAGCGCCGGGGATTCCGCTTCAGAAGTCCCTGACGTCACTGTGTCCATATATGGACAGTAAAGTCAGGGACTTCTCCTGGAGCAGAAACACCGGCCACAGCAATGGGGATTCCGCTTCAGGAGTAGGGGAACGCTTCAGGAGAAGTCCCTGATGTGACTGTCCATATATGGACAGTGAAGTTAGGGACTTCTCCTGGAGTGGAATAGATTTGTTTTTTGGGAAGTATTTATCCACATAATATATCCATTTAACACTTAAATGATCACAGTACTTCTGTCCTTCTCCTTTGCTTAATGCTAGTTGAGCGCCCGCGCTCCTCGGGCTCCTTCACCTCTGTTTGCCGGGTGGAGAGGCAAGTTGACTGTTCTAAATATGTTATTCGGCGGTCCCTCCCTTCTCCCTCTAGCTGCTTTCATATAGAGTTGGCGCAGTATAGTGTGGGAGCAAGTGGCATCATTGCTGTACTTCCACCCTTTTTCTCTTCTCTAATAACTTTTATGTTTCTCTTTTTTTAAATGATTCACTTTTTTATTAGTGTTTTTTTAATTTTATTTATTTATCCATATATATATATATATATATTTATATATATATATACATACATATATATTTGTATGTGTGTGTGTGTGTGTGTGTGTGTGTGTGCGTGCCCCGGATGTCTCCCTTGCCTGTCCTGTGAAAACTGTTCATTAATGATGAGAGGGGATATATATACACATCCAAAGACTCAAGTCCTTTAAATAAATTATTTTTATACATGTAAAAGTGACTTTGTGATATATGTTCTACAATGCCTGTGTAATTTGACCTAAGTGCCGCTTGAGCTTAAACAATCATAAGTCTAGTATACGAACAAAAAACCAGGAACTGCCTGTAGCATGACCTTTTATGGAGGCTGAACATCAGGTCCAACAGCTCAAATTCAGCATCATACATGGTGTTCCCCATTGAAACGGGGTGGCAATAGGGAATTAGTTTTAAAATAACGGGAACTACAATGGATTAGCATTTTTTTTGCTAAATTTAATGCATAGCAGGTGAAATAAAAATAAATAAATCACTTTTTATACAAAAGTATCATTTTGAAGACCGATTTCTTTGTAAAGCAAACATGAAAATGAAGAAACACACCGCAAAATCTATCACCCTCTTTCTCCTGTTTTCAAAAATACCCACATCGTGGCCCTAATGCGTTGCTTGGACACACGGCAGGGGCCAAAACGAAGGGGGCACCCGGAGACTTTCAGGACTCATATTTTGCTTGAAAATATTTTAGGCCCTACTGTACATTTGGAGAAGCTTTGAGCTGCCAGAACGATAGAAACTCCCCATAAATGACCCCATTTAGAAAACTAGACCCCTTAAGGTATTTATCTAGGGGTATTGTAAGTATTTTGACCCCACAGTTTTTTGCTAAATTTAATACGTAGCAGGTGAAAAAAAATATTTTTACTTTTTTTCATAAAAGAGTCAGTTTGAAGACCGATTTCTTTGTAAAGCGAACAAGAAATGAAGAAACACACCCCAAAATCTATCACCTGGTTTCTCCTGTTTTCAAAAACACTCCCATTGTTGACCCAATCTGCTTATTAGACGTGTGCCTGGGCCAAAAAGAGAGGAAGCACCCTTTGGCTTTCAGGGCACAATTGAATAAATTCTAGGCACCATATCATGCATTTAGAGGCATTGAGCTGCCTGAACAAAAAAAAAAACCCTGCAGAAATGACCCCATTTTAAAAACTAAACCCCTAAAGGTATTCATCTAGTGGTGTAGTGAGCATGTGGACCAAAAATTTTTTAAAGGAGGAAATAATGGGTATCATTTCAGACACTATGGGTATATAATGTTTTCTTCAAATTCTTATTATGTTTCCAGATAAAATAGAGGAGACGTGGTAGAAGGTTATATTGTTAGAAATACGCCACATTAATAAATTTGTGCGGCATACAGAAGAGAAGTGAAGCCGTGTATTCATAACGGATACATGTTGCTATAGACGTATTTGCCTGTACTTCTGTCTATGTCTTGCTGAAGAAGCATTTGTCCCGCATCTGTGCCATTACGATGTCATTGTGGACAGAATTCTGTCCTAATATAAAATCAGTCAGAGAGGAAAAAATAAACTGTACTGGAGTGACGGGCAATATCTTCAAACAAATGGAGGAAAATGTATCCAACTGAGTTGCAAACTCGAGTCTGTTCACTAGATAGAAGAACACCTGTAGGGCTGTCATGACAAGGTTTTTTTTTTGTCAGTGACTGGTTGTACAACGTCTCTTTAGCTCCATCAATCCTTATGAGGGACGAACGTGCCAAGTGACGCGGTACACCATAACAGGCCCCTGCCCGGCAAGGTAGGAACCGCTATGTCCACAAAACAACCAATCACCTACAGAATATATAAAGGGGCAGTGTCCAAAACCATCTATAGGAACAGTAAAGGATCACAAATCCCCAAAATGATGTCAGTATTTCCAGAAGAACTGTAACAAAGCCCATGGTGTATTGATAAGGAACAGCTCGATTATTAGAGATCCTCCAAAGAAAAAATATCATGCCCATATCACGGTACAGAATTAGGAATGTAACAGCTGTATGTGGCAGGACACAGTGATAAGAAAAAGGAAATACATCCTCAATTTATTCTTGTAAACCATTGCTAAAATGCACGACTTCCACTAATTCAGGGGCGGCACGGGCCGCAGGTGTTGGACGTATCTACTAATAAATGCAATGCCCACATTTATTTTTTATTTCAAGAACACTTGTGGGGGTCCATGTTCTGAATAGACAGATGTGGGCTCCTGCACAATAAACAGTATTCATTTGTGAGTGATCATGTCCAGGATTTAGTTGTCCAAGAAATGTATAAAAAATATCAGAAAGTGGAAAATTAGTTTTACAGTCTGAAATAAATAATTTACTACCTCCCCTCCCTTGGAAAGCCCAAAAACGAAACAAAAAATATGAATAAATGAAATTGACTCCCTAAAATGAATCCCCCACCCCACCCTTTTTGGTGTTCCCTAAATTATATATAAAATCAATAATTAGAAACGGTGTGATAGGTCTCAAAACAGGGGAAGTTGCACAAGCCTGGATTTGAAGAGCATATGGGGCAGTAAAACCGGGTATCCCTCCTCCTTCCATGTTTACTGCACACCCGGCATCTCTTTTGGGGGTATTCCTTATTCTTAGTGGCAGGGACGGGGTGAAGGAAGTGGCGCTCAGTGAGCCTTTTGACTTCCTCTGACTCAAAGGATTCTCCAGGTGCGGGGGAGTCAAACAGGAGGTGCTCTATAATTTTCTCCTGATATTGGAGGAAACTGAGCGCTCCCTGGGTCTTGTAGAGAACATAGCTGTTGTAAGTGGCCATTTGGATGAGGTAGATCGCTACCTTTTTATACCAGGCCCTAGTTTTGCGCTTGACCAGGTACGGTTGTAGGACCTGGTCAGATAGATCGACTCCCCCCATGAACTTATTATAGTCCACCACGCAGACCGGTTTCCTCTTATCAGAGGTAGCGCCCCTCTCTCTCACTGCCACTGTGGTGTCCTCATGCACGGTGGAGAGCATGTAAACCTCCTTTTTGTCACTCCATTTGACAGCGAGCAACTGGTTGCTTGCAAAGGAGAGTGTTGCACCCCTTTCTATTCTCCTGGACACCAGTTGTTGGAGGGAAGCTGACTCTATTTTTGCGTACCGTCCCACAGGCCCCTGTATTAGCAGCATGGAGGGACATATACAGGGGAACACTGGTGTAATAATTGTCGGTGTACACATGGTACCCTTTCTGTAGGAATGGCACCATGAGTTCCCAGACAATTTTCCCACTAATGCCAATATCCTCTGGACATCCTGGGGGATTAAGGTGGCGGTCCCTGCCCTCATATATAAAAAAGGCACAGGTGTAGCCCGTTGTGCTCTCGCACACCTTATAAAGCTTCACACCGTATCGGGCTCTTTTGGAGGGGATGTATTGGCAAAATGATAGACGGCCCTTGAAGGACATAAGGGACTCGTCTACCACTATTTTTTGTCCTGGGGTGTACAAATTTAGAAATGACTCAGATAGGAGGGAGATGAGGGGTCTTAACTTGTTGAGGCGATCATGGCCTGGGTCACTTCTTGGGGGGATTTGGGAGTTGTCTGAGAAGTGCATGAAACGCATTAGAGTCTCATAGCACATTCGGGTCATGACAGCAGCAAATACAGGGGTGCTATGGATAGCACTGGTAGCCCAGTAGGAGCGGATAGAAGTTTTTTTTACTATCCCCATGTTTAGTGTAATTCCCAAAAATTGTTTAATTTCATAGACGGTTGTGGGGATCCATCCTCTGGAATAGTAAGACCTGGGATTTTGGGTGACAAATTGCCTTGCGTATAAATTTGTCTGCAGGACAATTAGTTCCAGGACCTGATCGCCTATAAACAAATTAAAAAAATTATAGGGGGTAAAATTTGTGACATCAGAGTTGATGCCTGGAGTCGCTGTAAATGGCGGAATTTGGGGGGAGAAAGAAACTGCAGGATCCCACATTGCGGGAGGGACTGCAGTACTAGGCCCTGCTCCTGACGCTTCACCGGTGACAGCTGCGTCCACCACCATAGGGCTGGGGGTCCAGTGGCAGAAGCAGAACTTGTGTAGCTTTCTGAACCAAGTTCTGCTTCTGACGCAGTGTCCGTATCACTGCCGGAACCGCTAGAGCACAGCATGGCGTATGCCTGCTCTGCAGAGAACATTCTGCGGCTTCTGCGGTTCATTATTTTGTAACACTAAACTAACAAGTTAATTTCTTTTTTTTGTATTTTACAGTTTTTTTGTATTTTATTTATATATATATAATATAGACACAACACTAACAGAAAAAAAAAAATACGGTAAACCGCAGTTAATAACAGCAACTAAAACTAATTCAGTGAAAAAAAAAAAAAAGAATTATGGAGATAACAAGTAATTACAGGGAATTTGGGGTGATTACGGGTAATCTGGGGTGATTACGGGTAATCTGGGTGATTACGGATAATATAGGAACACTGGCAAATATGTGGTGTATTACACAGTATAAGGCCTCATTTACACGAGCGTGTGCGTTTTGCGCGCGCAAAAAACGCTGCGTTTTGCGCACGTTTGTATGGCGTATGCACTGCGTATACGCAGCCTTGTTGCGTTTTAAACGCGAAAAAGGCATTTGACTGCTCCGTGTGTCATCCGTGTATGATGCGCGGCTGCGTGATTTTCGCGCAGCCGCCATCATAGAGATGAGGCTAGTCGACGCCCGTCACTGTCCAAGGTGCTGAAAGAGCTAACTGATCGGCAGTAACTCTTTCAGCACCCTCGACAGTGAATGCCGAACACAATATACACCAACCTGTGAATATAAAAAGACTTTCATACTTACCAAGAACTTCCTGCTTCCCCCAGTCCGGGCTCCCGGCCGTTGCCTTGGTGACGCGTCCCTCTCTTGTCATCCGGCCCCACCTCCCAGGATGACGCCGCAGTCCATGAGACCGCTGCAGCCTGTGATTGGCTGCAGCCTGTGCTTGGCCTGTGATTGGCTGCAGCTGTCATTTGGACTGAACTGTCATCCCGGGAGGTCGGACCGGAGTTATCGGTAAGTCAGAACGTCTTTTTTTTTTTACAGGTTCATGGATTTTCGGAGCGGAAGTCACTGTCCATGGTGCTGAACCAGTTTAACGCTTTCAGCACCGTGGACAGTGACTGTCTCCTGACGTCGCGTACCCGAACATTTTTTACCGGTTTCGGTCAAAACGAGTTTGGCCGAACCCGGTGAAGTTCGGTGCGCTCATCTCGAATTTGACACTCCGTTTGGATGTTTGTAAACAGAAAAGCACGTGGTGCTTTTCTGTTTACATTCAGGAGTTTGACAGCTCTTGCGCGAATCACGCAGTTCGCACGGAAGTGCTTCCGTGCGGCATGCGTGGTTTTCACGCACCCATTGACTTCAATGGGTGCGTGAGTGCGCGAAAAACGCACGATTATAGAACATGTCGTGAGTTTTTTTCTGCGCACACGCGCTGAGCGCAATTCACGCATTGTCTAAACAGCCCCATTGACTAATATAGGTGCGTACGACATGCGTGCAAAGCACGCGCGTCGCACGCGCGTATAATACGTTCGTGTAAACGAGGCCTAATACAGCACAAGATTTGTATAGTATTTCGCTCTCTTCTCTCACAGATCAACTAAGGCTTTATTCAGACGAACAGGAAAAACGTCCGTGCAACGCGCGTGATTTGCACGCGCGTTGCACGGACCTATATTAGTCTATGGGGCCGTGCGGACATGTGCGTTATTTTTACTCAGCGTGAATCCGCTGAAAAAAAGTCACGACATGCCCGTTCTTTCAGCATTTTGCGCGAATCACGCACCCATTGAAGTCAATGGGTGCGTGAAAACCACGCATGCCGCACGGAAGCACTTCCGTGCGAACTGCGTGATTCACGCAACAGCTGACAAAAGGATGAATGTAAACAGAAAAGCACCACGTGCTTTTCTGTTTACAAACATCCAAATGGAGTGTCATAATGATGGCGGCTGCGCGAAAAGCACGCAGCCGCGCATCATATGCTGATGCTCCACGGAGCTGTTAAGTGGTTTTTGCACACGCAAAACGCTGCGTTTTTGCGTGCACAAAAACGCCACGCTCGTGTGAATGAGGCCTTACAGTGAGAGGAGGGAGGGAAGGAGCACAAATCCTGTGCTGTATTGTGTAAATATGGGACTATGGTCACTGTGATAGGTATATCACAGTGACCATCTGATTAGGGACCAATTATCAGGGTCCCTGATCAGTTTCTATGTACAGGCAGAATAGCTGCCTTACACTGACAGCGCATGCGTGCGCCATTTTTCTTTTTTTTCCAGGCAGTTAGGGGTGGGGGGGCACGGGGGGGGCGGGGACACGATCGGTGGCAGCAGGGGGCCTAACAAGTAGTTTTTTTTATCTCCTCTCACCAAACATACATGGTGAGAGGAGATAAAAACCTCATTTACATCGGCACATCCATTGTATCGTTGAATACCGGCGATCGCCGGTATGGGGACCGCAAACAGCGGTCCCTAGTCACTGCTCCAAGCCCTCAGCTTACTCCGGCAGCTGAGAGCAGGGAGCTAAACCTCCCCCCGGCGGCGCTACTTTATTCCGATGCAGTGACGTAGAAAGTCAATGGCATCAGAATAAAGCCTGTTAGTGACCGATGTAAAAAGACTATGGGCCGGTCACTAACGGGTTAATAATTAACACTGTGTATGACTAATTAACTTTGAACACTGTATTTCATATGTTGTTGATGATGTTTTGTTTTGAAAACCAGTATATCATGTTCTGACTCTTATTCACATTATTATGAATTTTTATTTGGTCACTGTACACTATGTAAGGTTTTGTAAAATTGCTATTGTTTTATAATTGATTTTTGATATGCAACACTAAGGGCACGTTGAGAATTGCTGTGGAAATCCGCAGCAGACAGTTTCTCCGTTGGTTTCCACACCTTTTTAGTTATCTTCGTGCAGACGTTGCGGAAAACTCCGCTGCGGACCATAGGCTGCGGTGCGGAATTTGGTGTCCGCAGTATACACTGGCTGTTGCGGACTTGATGCGTACTTGTTGCAGAATTTCTCCATTGACTTCAATGGAGTTTCAAAATTATGCAATGAAATCCGCAGATGTAATGTGTGTTGCGTTGCGGATTGCTTTCAGGAACAGGATATTTCATCATTCTGGCTGGACTTATGTGTGTCGAGGTCTATACCCAGACTGGGATGGAATGTTTGAAAGAGTGCAGGATGTGATCTGCACCTGAATCCGCAACGACTAATCCGCAGCATTTTACTTAACATTTTAGACAAATCCGCAACGGAATCTGCAACGCGGATTATGTGCGGCATTGATGCGGACAGTGTCTGCCACGTCTGAACATGCCCTAATAGTTCAGGCTCTGCCTCTTATATATACTCTTGTATTCCTATCACACATTGCTTGAAAATGCCTTCATTGAGAAGGTGAAACGTTGCACTGGATGTTTGGTGAATAAACCCACTTCACTTTGAGTGCTGCTTCGTTTTTCTTCTTTGATGCCTTATCGTATAAGGAGAGGTCACTCCTTGTCCTGAAGCGTAGCACCGGCCTTATTTGGCGTATATTATACTACAGTGCTGCTCCCAGTTTTTGTTTTTCCTATATATATATGTATATATGTATATATGTATATATATATATATATATATATATATATATATATATATATATATATACATACACACTAGTCCTTCTCAATTAATTAGAATATCATCAAAAAATTAATTTATTTCAGTAATTCAGTTCAAAAAGTGAAACTCATATTATATAGATTCATTACACACTGAGTGATCTGGAGCACCGTCTTGGGACTTTTTTCTTTTTTTTTTTAGATTTAAAGCATGCCTCTGCCCTGCTTCTGCCGCTTTGAGTGCAGCGGTGAGTTGTTAAAGAGCCTATCCTTCTATTGGGTTTCTTATATTATACCTTTGTTAACCCTTTCCCACCGCAGTCATTTTTCTGATTTTCACTTTCATTTTTTTGCTCCCCACATTCCAAAAGCCATAACTTTTTTATTTTTCCATCAATATTTCCGTATGAAGACTTGTTGTTTGCAGGACGAGTTGTAGATTTTCATGGCACCATTTATTGTATCATATAATGTAGTGGGAAATTGGAAAAAAAATATTTGTGGGGTGGAATATAAAAAAAACCAGTGATTTCTTAATCTTTTGGGGGTTTTTGCGTTTACGGCGTTCACAGTGCAATAAAAACAGCATGTTAACTTCATTCTGCGGGTCCATACGATTACCGTGATACCAAATTTATATAATTTGTTATGTTTTACAAGGAAAAAACGGAATGTTAAAAATAAAATTTGAGTTTTGTCGCCATATTCTGAGAGCCAAAACTGTTTTATTTTTCCGTCAATTGAGCGTTATGAGGGCTTATTGTTTTGTGGGGTGAGCTGTAGTTTCTATTGGTTCTATTTTGGCGTACATGAAGCTTTTTCATCACTTTTTATTCCACTTTTTGTGGATGAAGTGACAAAAAAAAAACAGCGATTCTTGCGTTTTGAATTTTTTACGCCGTTCATCGTGCGCACTAAATAATGCTAAATTGTAATAGTTCAGACTTTTATGGACGTGTCGATACCAGTTATGTTATATTGTGCTTGAGTGAAAATGGGAAAAGTTTTTTTTTTTGCTTTTAAAATATGTATTTTTTTGATTTATTAAAAAAACTTTTTTTTTATGCTCTTTTACTCTTTTTTTTTTACCTGTCCCCTAGGGGTTTGGAACAAACGATCATTGGATTGCTTGCATGATATACTGCAATACTAATGTAGTGCAGTATACAGTATCGTGATACTGACACTCTCCTATGAAGCCCTTCATGGGAGTACAAAGATGGCAGACCTGGGGGCCTTCATCAGGCTCTCAGGCTGCCCTGCCAACCAACGGCACCCTGCGATCGCGTAACCGGGGGGCATTGCAACGTTACAGGGGGCTGCCCCCTGTGTCTAGCCATTTTAATGCTGTGGTCGCTACTGACCATGGCATTTAACGGGTTAAACGAGCGGGATCCCGCTTGTTACACTGAAGTGTCGACTGTAAGATACAGCCGACAAGCTCCATACTCCCCCATTTGATGTGCATCTTATGTATACGGCTGATGTCGGGAAGGGGTTAAAGTTATCTCTTTACCATCCTATGGTATTTTTCTATCTCCTTGTTTTTTTTAATGGATTCTAATATATTTTTATTTTCTAGATGTCCTCCAGAAGATCCGTTGACAGGGGTTTGGGAGGGAGAAAATCCACCTTCAAGCGCAAGTACTTGATCAGTGAAACATGGCGATTATTGTTTTTAGTAAACATTGACTCATTTTTCATCTGACAATTAAGCCTATTAGGTCCTAATAGGCTTCCGTACCTGGCCAAACAGAAAGCAGTTGCTAGGCTTCCTGGTGGCCATAGCAACCGTCGGCACCCGCGATCGCTCACGGGGAGGGGGGTGCTGGTGGGGTGCCTCTGTCAACCACTTCAATGCGGCGGACGCCACTGACCGTCGCCTTGAAGGGGTTAAACGGCGGAAACTGCGATCTCCCCCGTTGTAGCGAGATGTCAGCTGTATATTACAGCAGACACCCGCTGAATATGAAGCGAGCACTGCTCCTGTGCCCGCTTCATCTACAGGACGTGTCTCGTACGTTGCGGTAAGTTACTTGCAATGCCAACGTACCAGACACGTCATTTTCCGGGAAGGGGTTAATACAGAAAGTATATTAGAAAATTGTATAACTTTTAATTATGCAAAAAATATCATTAACCCCTTCCCGACATTTGACGTACATGTACGTCATGGAAAGCATTGACTTCCCGCAAAATGCCGTACATGTACGTCAAACGTTTGGCACCGGCTCAGAAGCTGAGTCGGTGCCATCATCGTCGGATCTCAGCTGTATCTTACAGCTGACATCCGACTGTAACGGCGGGGACCGAAATTATCTTCGATCCCCGCCATTAACCCCTTAAGTGCAGCGCTCAAACGCGATCGCTGCACTTAAGGTGTTTGCAGCTCATCGGAGCCCCAGCAATGAAATTGCCGGGGTTCCGGTGGCTGCAATGGCAACCGGAGGCCTAATACTGGCCTCCCGGTCTGCCTAGCACCGAAGCCGGTCAAGATCCGCCCGGCGGCGGAGCCTGATCGGCTTCCGTAGCTGCCGGCAAGATGGCGCCGGGTCAAGAGCTGATCCGGCGTCATCAGCGGTGGAGGTCAGCTGTACTATACAGCTGACATCCACCAGTAACGGCAGGAACCGGAGCTAGCTCCGATCCCTGCCATTAACCCCTTCGATGCAGCAATCGAAAGCGATTGCTGCATCGTAGCGGTTACTAGCAGATCGCCAGCCCTGACAGGCAATCGGGACTGTCGACTGCTGTTATGGCAACAGGAGACACAATGGTCTCCTGCTCTGCCATTACGGAAGCCGATTTAGGCCCCGCCGGGAGGCGAAGCCTAAACGGCTTGCTGTCAGTGAATGACTGACAGATCTAATACATTGCACTACATAGGTAGTGCAATGTATTAGAAAAAAAAAAATCTGACCGTTGGACCTTCAAGTCCCCTAGTGGGACTTGAGAAAAAGTGTAAAAAAAAGTATAAAAAAGTGTAAAAAAAAGTTTCAAGTAATCAAATAAAACACAATCCCCCTTTTACTCTTATCAAGTCCTTTATTATTGAAAAATAATAATAAACCATATGTATTTGGTATCGCCACGACCGTAACGACCGGAGGTATCAAAATATTATATTATTTATTGCACGCGGTGAACAGCGTAAAAAAAACCCGTAAAAAAACGTTACCAGAGTTTCTGTTTTTTGGTCACTTTGTCCTACAAATATTACAATAAAAAGTGATCAAAAAGTCGCACGTATCCAAAAATGGTACCTATAAAAACTATAGCTCGTCCCACAAAAAACAAGCCCTCATACACGTCCGTCGACAAAAAAATTAAAAAGTTATGGTTCTCACAACTTGGCGACAGAAAAAAATACATTCTTTTTACAAAAGTAATTTTATTGTGCAAAAAGTTGTAAAACATAAAAAAGTGCTATAAATTAGGTATCGCCGGAATCGTACTGACCCGCAGAATAACGTGAACATGTAATTTATAATGCGTGGTGAACGCTGTATAAAAAAAACAAAAAAAGCTGTGCCAGAATTGCGTTTTTTTGTTTACCTGGCATCCCAAAAAATAGGATAAAAGGTGATCAAAAAGTCGCATGTACCCCAAAATGGTACCAATAATAACTACAGCTCGTCCCGCAACAAACCAGCCCTCATACCGCTACGTCTATGAAAAATAAAATTAGTTATGGCTCCAATAAGTCAGGAAATAAAAAAATATGCAGTTGTGCCCGAGGGGAACATTTCTTCAGTTTCAAGAGGCGATTTATCAAGGACCTAAAATTAGGGAACCAGGAAGGGGAGGGCCCAAACATATCCGCTGGAAGCGACGGTGCCCGTATTATACCAGGATAATACTTTCCCAGCAAAATTCCCCAAACTACAAAGGCGCGGAGTGTGGATCAAAAGGGGGATAAGAAATGACACCATTTATCAGTGCGACACCGGCCTGTGCAGAAAGGATTGCTTCACAGTGTAACACACATCTATGGATTATTTTTATTTTTTTATACCACCTGACTATGCCCCTTATATACTCCGCCCCGCTTACATGTACCCCCACATTATAAAACACCAGCAATACTCAAACAAATATAGTACCAAGCAAAATCCGCTCTCCAAAAGCCAAATGGTGCTCCCTCGGCCCTGAACCCTGCAGCGTCCCCAAACAGCAGTTTCCTTCAACATATATGGCATCGTCATACCCGGGAGAACCCTTTTAACAATTTTTGGGGTGTGTGTCTCCAGCGTCATAAGCTGGGCATGACATATTTGCCACTGAATGGCATATCTAGGGAAAAATATACATTTTTAATTTGCACCATCCACAGCGCATTCATTTATGGAAAAGACCTGTGGGTTGAAAATGCTCACTACACCCCTTAATAAATGCCTTGAGGGGTGCAGTTCCATAGTGGGGGTCACTTATCAGGGGTTTCTTTTTATTATTTCACATCTGAGCGTCTGCAGTTGTGAACCAATACTTTGTAAATCGCCAAATTAGGCCTCCACTCCGCATGGTACTCTTCACTTCTGAGCCCTGTCATATGTCCAGACAAAAGATTAGTGCCCCATGTAGGGTGTTTCTAAAACCGGGAAACACCGCATAATAATTAGAGGGCTGTCTTGTTATGGTGGCACAAGCCGGGCACCACATATTGGCATATCTATGGAAAAAAATCCCATTTTCACTCTGCAACATTGAGCGCACACTAATTTCTACAAAACACCTGCAGGGTTAAAATGCTTACTACACCCCTTGGTAAATGCATTGAGGGGTGTAGTTTCCAAAATGGGGTCACTTCTGGGGGGTTTCCACTGTTTTGGGCCCACAGGTGCCCAGAAACCAATCCAGCAACATCTGCACTCCAAATGGCGGTCCTTCCCATCTGAGCCCTGTGGTTTGCCCAAACAGCAGTTTATGACCACATATGGGGTATTGCCGTACTCGGGAGAAATAGCTTTACAAATGTTGGGTTCTTTTTTTCCTTTATTTGTTGAGAAAATGAAAAAATTTGCGCTAAAGCTACGTCTTATTGAAGAAAAAGGACTGTTTTTATTTTCACTGCCTAATTCTAATAAATTCTATGAAACATCTGTGGGGTCAAAATGCTCACTACACCCCTATATGCATTCCTTAAGAGGTGTAGTTTCCTAAAAGGAGTCCCTTTTTGGGCGTTTTCATTGTTTTGTCCACTCAGGGGCTTTGCAAATGTGAACTGGCGTCCGCAAATCATTCCTGCTAAATGTGATCTCAAATAGCCAAATAGTGCTCTTTCCCTTCTAAGCCCTGCCGTGTGTCTAAACAGCCCTTTATTACCACATGTGGGGTATTGTTTTACTCGGGAGAAATTGCTTTACAAATTTTGTGGTGCTTTTTCTCCTTCAGTCCTTCTGGAAATGAGAAAAAATTAGCTAAACCTTCATTTTCTTTGAAAAAAGGTAGATTATTATTTTCAGGGCCTACTTCCAATAATTTCTGCAAAAAAACTGTGGTGTCAAATCGCTCACTATACCCCTAGATAATTTCCTCAATGGGTGTAGTTTCCAAAATGGGGTCACTTGTGGGGGGTTTCCACTGTTTTATCCCCTCAGGGGCTTTGTAAATGTGACATGGCCTCCGAAAACCATTCCTGCTAAATGTGAACTCCAAAAGCCAAATAGCGCTCTTTCCCTTCTCAGCCTTGCCGTGTGTCCAAACAGCCGTTTATTACCACATGTGGGGTATTGTTTTACTCGGGAGAAATTTCTTTACAAATTTTATGGTGCTTTTTCTCCTTTAGTCCTTGTGGAAATGAAAAAAAATTAGCTAAACCTACATTTTATTTGAAAAAATGTAGATTTTCATTTTCACAGCCTACTTGCAAAAATTTCTGCAAAAAACCTGTGGGGTCAAAATGCTCACTATACCCCTAAATAATTTCCTCAAGGGGTATAGTTTCCAAAATGGGGTCACTTGTTTGGGGTTTCCACTGTTTTGTCACCTCAGGGGCTTTGTAAATGTGACATGGCCTCCGCAAACCATTCCTGCTAAATGTGAACTCCAAAAGCCAAATAGCGCTCTTTCCCTTCTCAGCCCTGCCGTGTCTCCAAACAACCGTTTATTACCACATGTGAGGTATTGTTTTACTCGGGAGAAATTGCTTTACAAATTTTGCGGTGCTTTTTCTCCTTTAGTCCTTGTGGAAATGAGAAAAAAAATCGCTAAACCTACATTTTCTTTGAAGAAATGTTGATTTTAATTTTCACGGCCTACTTCCAATAATTTATGTAAAAAACCTGTGCGGTCAAAATGCTCACTACACCCCTAGATTATTTCCTTGAGGTGTCTAGTTTCCCAGATGGGGTCACTTTTGGTTGATTTTGACTGTTTTGGCACCGCAAGAGCCCTTCAAACCTGACATGGTGCCTAAAATATATTCTAACAAAAATAAGGCCCCAAAATCCACTAGGTGCTCCTTTGCTTCTGAGGCCGGTGCTTCAGTCCAGTAGCACGCTACGGCCACATGTGGGATATTTCCTAAAACTGCAGAAACTGGGCAACAAATATTGAGTTGCATTTCTCTGGTAAAACCTTCTGTTTTATAAAAAAAATTGTATTAAAAATGTATTTCTGCAGAAAAATATGAAATTTGTAAATTTCACCTCTACTTTGCTTTAATTCCTGTGAAATGTGTAAAGGGTTAAGACATTTTCTAAATGCTGTCTTGAATACTTTGAGGGGTGAAGTTTTTAAAATGGGGTGACTTTTTTGGGGTTTCTAATATATAAGGCCCTCAAAACCACTTCACAACTGAACTGGCCCCTGTAAAAATAGCCTTTTGAAATTTTCTTGAAAATGTGAGAAATTGCTGCTAAAGTTCTAAGCCTTGTGAGGTCATAGAAAAATAAAAGGATGTTCAAAAAACGATGCCAATCTAAAGTAGACATATGGGTGATGTTAATTAGCAACATTTTTGTGTGGTATAACTGCCTGTCTTACAAGCAGATACATTTAAATTGAGAAAAATGCTAATTTTTGCAATTTTTCGCTAATTTTTGGTGTTTTTCACAATTAAATACTGAACATATCGAGCAAATTTTGCCAGTAACATAAAGTCCAATGTGTCACGAGAAAACAATCTCAGAATCGCTTGGATAGGTGAAAGCATTCCTGAGTTATTACCACATAAAGTGACACATGTCAGATTTGAAAAATGAGGCTCTGTCAGGAAGGTCAAAAGTGGCTAAAGAGGGAAGGGGTTAATTTGCTGAAACCAGACAACCCCTTTAATTTATAAACAACATGACTGATTACTGTCCAGTGTCTCCAAAAGCTCCTTCATTCAATCCATGCTTATGCAATATCCACAATTTAAAAGTTCATCGGCTATAGTTTTTATTCTCCTACTGTTAAAATTACAGCAAGGCAACATTTGCCCAAATAGGACCTGGCACTTCTGTCAGTTTTAGCAAATAATTGTATTCCCCAAAAAATAAAAATTCTGTAGCATGTTTTCTTAGAACTTTATGTTGTGCCGATCCACTGTAAGGCCTCATGCACACGACCGTAGACATGTGCACGGCCGTGATTTTCCGGCCGGCCGGCCGCTGAGTAGCACCCACGACCCCCCCGCAAATCGCGGGCCGTGCACATGGCCGCGTCCATTATTTTATATGAGCCTGAACTGCAAAACACTGCCATAATAAGACATGTCCGTTCTTTCTGTGGTCCAGGCTCCTGGGCCATGCACGGACCGTGGAAACCACGGTAGTTTGCATGGGCCCATAGAAAAAAATGGGGCCGCAATTCTCCCGTCGATTTTCGGGGAATTGTGGCCGCAAAAGCACGTTCGTGTGCTTGGGGCCTTAGGAATTTTACTGTCCGCAAATATGGATCCGCAAATACCAATGCACATCCGTAGCCGTCCGCAATTGCGGAAGCGCCCATAGACTATTTGTGGACAAGAATAGGACATGTTCTATATTTTGCGGATCATTTCTACAGCCCAGACACACATTCGTAAATATACGAAAGGGTGTCTGTGGCCTAGAGAAATTAATGGGTTCGCAATTTCATCTGTAATTACCTGATCCTTAATTATGGATGAAAACTATGCTCGTGTGCATGGAGCCTAATTCCTCCTAGAAATTTATGAATAAATTAAGAACTGGGTGTGACCAGTTGGGGGGTGTCCTTGCACAGGCTGACAATGTCTATTCAGTGCTGGCTGTGTAGCACACCACTTTGACTAGCGTAATGGAAACAACTAGTTGTCAATTTAGTCATAAACTTCTAGGAGGAATAGCATAGGAATAGCAAAACAGAGAGTTCGAAGAAAATATGTTTCAGAATTGTTATTTCATGGGAAATACAACAACTTACTAAAACAGACATGTCAGGAGAGGTGACAGGTCCTCTTTAAAATACATATATTTAAACTGCCAGAAGAATGTTATTTCACAGACCTTCATATAATGTTCAGCATTCAGCTGTAGCAAGGATCTTCACTTTGGCGGTTGTCAGCAGCATGGTTCAGATGTAGCATTAGTAACAATACCACCTTTACTCTTTGAATAGCAAGCTGTCAAGACTCATAAATAGACATTGAAATTGTCTAGACCTAGACCTTATAGTCTCAACGACCCACATTTACTAAGACTGAGGTACTGTAGTTGGATTGATTTGGGCGAAATTTATTAAAAGGTACATGCCTCTTAATACAGTTGCCACATTTTTGCCTGCCAAGATATAAAATCTACGCCTGCTATGAGCAGGCGTGGATTTGCACAAAATTTTTTGCAATTTTCGCCTATTCTACTAAATTAATCTGGCCTAAATTACAGCTCATTGGAGACAACGGCAACTTTCTTGTCGCCTTTTAATTTGGCAAGTAACAGGAAAGTCCCAAATTTTGCAGCTAAAATGTTGCACATCAGCATTTGCAACATTTCAGTGCCCCAGTTTACTCCAAAATCTGGCTTAAACGGCTTAAAAATGTGGGGCATTGTATCTATTTTTTGGATCCAATATACTTCCATTTGTAGATGTCGTCTTTACACACCTTTTATCTCCCATTGCTGGATCTACGTGTGCTAAAATCTGCCAACATAATTGCTGATTAATTATGTCACAATTTTGTTCCTCATGGATTCATACGTATAATTTACATGAAGATATATTATGAGACCATAGCAGGCTATAGGGCACTGTTAGAGACTCGTACAACACAGATCCCTAAAACGGCAGTGTTCTGTAAAGTAGTGGATGGTGGGGCAAAATAGTGGATGTAGCAGAGATGTAGCAGAGACAAATAAAATAAAACAGGAGTAAGGAGCGCAAACACTACGGAATTTCCGTCCAGATTTTCTGTGTGGAAATCCCGCAGCATATTACAGTAGCAGCCAGGTAGATCAGATTTGAACAAATCTCATCCAGGCGCTGCAGAATAAATTCACAGAAAAGACATGAGGAAATTGACCTGTTGTGCAGCTTCTCAATCTGCAACATGTCAATTTCTCTTACCAAAACACTTTTGAAAAGTGCCGAAACTTGAAACTTTACTTTCAATTTAAATAATATACAATTGTTCCTGGTACTAATGGTGCACACACCCACAGACAAAATTTACAATCTTCCGACTAAGGGTATATTCACACGCAGGGAGCAAAAACATCTCAAAATACGGAGCTGTTTTCAAGGCTAAAACAGCACCTGATTTTCAGACGTTTTTTAAGCCACTCGTGATTTTTGCTGCGTTTTTCGCTGCCTTTTTTACGACCGAAGCTTTTTTCGCTAAAGTCAATGAAATACGGCTCCAAAAATGTCCCAAGAAGTGACCTGCACTTCTTTTTCGCAACCGTTTTTTTTTTACGTGCAAAAAAAGCATTAAAAAACGCTCCATCGGAACAGATCGCCGTTTTCCCATTGAAATCAATGGGCAGATGTTTGGAGGCATTCTGCTTCCGATTCTACGGCCGTTTTTTGTCCAGTTACGGCCGTGTGAACATACCCTTAGGTTACACAAATTTACTAACATCTGAGGTTGACAAGATAGCTAGCTTGTTCTGTATAACTGGCAGGCAAGGTCAAGGGCATACCTCTTTGATGAAAGGACTATTTGCTTTTGGCTTAGTAGGCCTCAATAAGTTGGCTGTAATCTGCGTTACACCGGGCCTAGTGACCCTTGAGATGGTGACTGCTGGCTGCTCTGTGAAAGGCCGTGCAAGTCTCAAAATAGATCAACTCTCAACCTTTCACTATGTCGGCCACTGACCAGTACATCTCTCTGATTGTCTTGGGTCACGTCTCACTCTCACATGCCCTTTAGTGCTACCCATCCAGCTATCCGTACAGTGTAGCCTCACATACCAAGCCATGCTTGCTCTTCAGGACCTGTCGCGACTCTATGCCCAACGATAGATAGTGATATAGTACGACTGTAATGATGGGGGTAGGAAAACGGACAAGTGAGCCCTAATCTACCCGCCACTCTGTCCCTACCTACTTGCAACGACCCGCCCTAGGCGACGGGGTACAACTGGGCGGCGGTTCCTACGCTCAGTAAGTGCACGAGACAAACAGACAAGGGTACACAAAGCTAAGGGAAATGGGGCAGTTGCCCACGGCAACACCGTGAGAAACAAGAGTGGTGAACGAGCCGAGTCAAACCAGTTGTGCACGAGGTACCAAACGCAGAGCAGGAGAGTAGTCAGTAAGCCAGGGTCAGTATGGAGCAGGATCAAATAGTTAGTAGCTGTTGCTGGGCCAGGAAACCACACGAGAAGAATCACAAGCAAAGGAGGAACAGGAAAGGCAGGTATAAATAGACAGAGGGCGGGAGCTAGCTCCGTCTGGCCAGGCTGCGATAGGCTCTCCCACTCCTAAGCCTGCCACCCTGAGTGGTGGAAGATGGAGTCAGTCTCAGAGACATAGACTCAGGTGCAGACTGATTACCTATGGGCGTATACACAGAAGTTGTGTCTGGCAGATCCTTTACAACGACCCTCACCAGTCCAACACAGGCTCCTCCATTACAACTTCCTACAGTTGGTCTATCGTCTTCAACATCCTCAGCAGTCTCTAAGTACTGCCCCCAGGCGTGATGACGTATGCACGCACAAGCTTCTGCCATGACCCTGTTACAGAATTGTATATGCAGTCTTAAAATGCACATGACTCAAATAAGTCGAGCCGTATCTCCCTATATGAAACCTACCATTAAATAAAGCAGACACCGAAACAGAGCTGGATTTTATTGGCCACAGCAGCCGTTTATTATTTAAATAACAAGGAATTTTAAATAACCAAAATAGCATAACTTTTCAATCCCCAAAAGGGAATTCTTCATAAAATTAAATAACCAACTGCGACCCTATCAGGGTCATAACATTATTTAACAACCAGAATGACAGGGGCAAGTCCTTGAAGCCACCGATATTTTATTTACTGGTTATTTGCCCACCAATACCTTACCCCCAGCCGTAACCCGTTTAGGGGGCACCAATTACCTTTTACAGATGACCACCATATATAACAAAGCCTTAAAATGGGGTAACACCCTAAGAAGCCGACTAATTGGGGGTGCATCCCGTGATGCATTCCCCCCACCACTTTTTACGACCTACTTCAAGGAGTCCCCCCCGCAGCTGCAATGACAAAATATGCTGACCACCGAAGACATACATCATCAGCATAAATCCTCTGGCCAGGAAAAACCACCAACAGCAACCATTGCCGTAATACCCCAATCCAATCCAGGGCGGGCGGGCGGGAACATGTTCTTGCTTCTGTGTCCTGATGAAGAGAGGGAGGAAGACCACAAGAAACAAGGTACAACCCCCTAACACTCCTCCCCTTATCCCACTAACCCTCCTACAATCCCTGTCCTTAAATTCCCAGAGGCCAACTAACTCACTATCCCTCCCATCTATTTAAGTCATGGAGGCCTCCCCTTATTTCTTTTCTCGTCTGCAGTACGGCCTCTTCTTTCCTGCTGCAATAAATTTAGATGTGAACATCCCAAGCAACTTATTCAGTTGCCAAATTGACCACCCTCTTCTTCTGTGTAGCATATCTCCTCACATCATTGCCAGACAGTGACTACTGGCTTCACCTCTGCATAAGTGCCACTTAGAGGAGAGCTAAAGTAGACAACAGCAACAACACAGCATAGCAGTACAAACAACACTTTATTGTTAATTAAATTACATTGCCACGAGGGGCCCGAAATACAATGACAGGAATAAATACAAGGTGTCCCTTTTTATTTTGGGGATGCATTCTCTATATATTACAGTGCGAATGACCTGTAATATTTCTAAAAACAAATGCACAATTTGAATGACATACTGATGAGAGGGTAACTCAAACAAAAATAAAAATCTAAATATTGTAGTCCCATGTGCCAACTGTATTTTGTAAAAAAAACAACAATGTATTTCAGAATTTCTAGAGAATAGATGAACTCGATGGGAAACCTCTTCAGTCTTACTTATGTGGTGGTCAGGAATGCTATGACTATTGTTCACTAATTCCTACTGTTTGCAAGATTGACAGATGATCTGTAAAGGATCTGCCAGACACAGCTTAGGGACTGAGTGGCGGGTAGATTAGGGCTCACCTGTGTGTCTCCCTACCCCGTCATTACATAATCACAGGCCCATATACCTAGTCTACACTGGTCCCTGACACAACTATGGACCCCCTTGAGACCCTGGCTCAGCAAATGCAGGGCCTCTCCCTACAGGTCCAAGCCCTGGCTCAGAGGGACAACCAGCATGATGCTACCCTGTAGTGCCCCCCACTTCACCTCTTGAACCCCACCTCAAGTTGCCTGACCGGTTCTCAGGGGACCGGAATACTTTTTTCTCCTTTCGGGAGAGTTGTAGGCTCTATTTTCACCTAAAGCCCCACTCCTCAGGTTCTGAGAGCCAGCGGGTGGGTATAATTATGTCCCGGCTCCAGGACGGGCCCCAAGAATGGGCCTTCTCCTTGGCTCCTGACGCCCCTGAACTTTCCTCTGTTGATCTTTTATTTTCTGCTCTCGGGCTCATTTATGACGAGACTGACAAGACTGCCTTTGCCGAGAGTCAGCTGGTGACCTTACGTCAGGGTAAGAGACCTGTTGAGGAGTATTGCTCTGACTTTAGGAAGTGGTGTGTAGCTTCTCGGTGGAATGACCCTGCCTTGAGGTGCCAGTTTAGATTGGGTCTGTCGAACGCCCTGAAAGACCTGCTAGTTAGCTATCCCTCTTCTGACTCCCTAGATCAGGTTATGGCTTTAGCGGTACGACTTGACCGACGTCTCAGGGAACGACGACTTGAACGTTTTTGTGCCTTCCCCTCTGACCCCCCCCATGATGCATCCCGAGCTTCTGTTGCTTCGTTCTTCCACGGAAGACTCGGATGTACCTATGCAACTCGGGGCCTCCGTGTCCCCCCAACAACGTAGAGAGTTCCGCAGGAAGAATGGTCTCTGCTTCTACTGTGGGGATGACAAGCATCAAGTGAACAACTGTCCTAGGCGTAAGAATAAGCAGCCGGAAAACTTCCGCGCCTAAGTGATCATCGGGGAGGTCACTTGGGCGCACAGGTATCTCCCGTAAATATGAAACCTAATACAATCTTGCTTCCCTTTCAGGTCTCTTTTGGTGGTAGGTCTGCTACCGGCAGTGCCTTCCTGGATTGAGGGTCTTCTGCTAATATTATGTCTGTGGAATTTGCTATGTCTCTAGCGATGCCATTGATTGATTTGCCTAAACCTGTCCCGGTAGTGGGTATCGACTCCAATCCTCTTGCTAATGGTTATTTTACACAGCATACCCCTGTTTTTGAACTTGTTGGCTCCATGCATTTGGAGCAGTGCTCTGTACTGGTGATGCAGGGATTATCGTCCGATTTGGTTTTAGGCCTTCCCTGGTTGCAGTTGCATAATCCCACGTTTAACTGGAATACTGGGGATCTTACCAAATGGGGTAATGAATGCATGACGTCATGTTTTTCGGTTAATTCTATTTCTCTCCCTGAGGAGGTGAACACTCTACCTGAGTTTGTTCAGGACTTCGCTGATGTTTTCTCTAAAGAGGCCTCCGAAGTGTTACCTCCTCATAGAGAATACGATTGCGCAATCGATTTGGTACCAGGAGCTAAGCTCCCTAAGGGTAGGATATTTAATCTCTCTTGTCCCGAACGTGAAGCCATGAGAGAGTATATCCAGGAATGCCTGGCCAAGGGTTACATTTGCCCCTCCACTTCTCCGGTAGGTGCTAGCTTCTTCTTCGTAAGGAAGAAGGATGGTGGTCTTAGGCCGTGCATTGACTACCGGAACTTGAATAAGGTCACTGTAAGGAACCAATACCCCCTTCCTTTGATTCCTGATCTCTTCAATCAGGTTCAGGGGGCCCAATGGTTCTCTAAGTTTGATCTACGGGGGGCTTATAACCTATACGCATCAAAGAGGGGGATAAGTGGAAGACTGCGTTTAACACGCCCGAAGGTCATTTCGAATACCTCGTCATGCCCTTTGGGTTGTGTAATGCTCCCGCGGTCTTCCAGAATTTCATAAATGAGATTTTAAGAGACTACCTGGGGGTATTTCTTGTAGTGTACCTTGATGACATACTTGTGTTTTCCAAGGACTGGTCCTCCCACATTGAGCATGTCAGGAATGTGCTCCAGGCACTTTGGGAAAACAAGCTGTTTTCTAAGACCGAAAAATGTGTGTTTGGGGTGCAGGAGATACCATTTTTGGGTCAAATCCTCACTCCTCATGAATTCCGCATGGACCCCGCCAAGGTCCAGGCTGTGGCGGAATGGGTCCAACCTGCCTCCCTGAAAGCGTTACAGTGCTTCCTGGGGTTCGCTAATTATTACAGGAGATTTATTGCTAACTTCTCGGTCATCGCTAAGCCTCTTACGGATCTCACTCGCAAAGGTGCTGATCTCCTCCACTGGCCTCCTGAGGCTGTCCAGGCTTTTGAGGTCCTTAAGAAGTGCTTTATCTCGGCCCCAGTGCTGGTTCAGCCCAACCAAATGGAGCCATTCATCATGGAGGTTAACGCCTCCGAGGTGGGAGTGGGTGCTGTCTTGTCCCAGGCTACCAGGTCCCTCACCATCTCCGTCCCTGTGCCTACTTCTCCAGGAAGTTTTCGCCCACTGAGAGTAACTATGATATTGGCAACCGCGAACTCTTAGCCATTAAATGGGCATTTGAAGAGTGGCACCACTTCCTGGAGGGGGCTAGGCACCAGGTAACGGTCCTTACCGACCACAAGAATCTGGTTTTCTTAGAATCTGCCCGGAGGCTAAACCCAAGACAAGCTCGATGGGCGTTATTTTTTACCAGATTCAACTTTTTGGTCACCTATAGGGCTGGGTCTAAAAATATTAAGGCTGATGCACTGTCGCGTAGCTTCATGGCCAGCCCTCCTTCGGAGGAAGCTCCTGCTTGTGTTTTGCCTCCAGGTATAATCATTTCCTCTATTGATTTTGATTTAGTCTCCGAAATTGCGGCTGATCAAGGTTCAGCTCCTGGGAACCTTCCTGAGAACAAGCTGTTTGTTCCCCTGCAATTCCAGCTATGGGTACTTAGGGAAAGTCATGACTCTGCACTATCTGGCCATCCAGGCATCCTGGGTACCAAGCACCTCATTGCCAGAAACTACTGGTGGCCTGGGTTGCTTAAAGATGTTAAGGCCTACGTCGCCGCTTGTGAGGTTTGTGCTAAGTCCAAGACTCCCAGGTCCCGACCAGCGGGCTTACTATGTTCTTTGCCCATTCCCCAGAGACCTTGGACCCATATCTCCATGGATTTTATCACCGATTTGCCTCCATCTCAAGGCAAGTCGGTGGTGTGGGTTGTAGTAGACCGCTTCAGTAAGATGTGCCACTTTGTGCCCCTCAAGAAACTACCCAATGCTAAGATGTTAGCTACCTTGTTTGTCAAACACATCCTGCGTCTCCATGGGGTTCCTGTCAATATTGTTTCTGACAGAGGGGTACAATTTGTTTCATTGTTTTGGAGAGCCTTCAGTAATAAGTTGGAGATTGATCTGTCATTCTCCTCGGCTTTCCATCTTGAAACTAATGGCCAAACTGAGAGGACTAATCAGTCTCTAGAACAATATTTAAGGTGTTTTATCTCTGACTGTCAACATGATTGGGTCTCATTCATTCCCCTCGCCGAATTTTCCCTTAATAACCGGGTCAGTAACTCGTCAGGGGTCTCCCCCTTTTTCTGTAATTTTGGATTTAATCCACGGTTCTCCTCCGTTTCACCTGGTAGTTCCAACAATTCCGAGGTAGAGGTCGTTCATCGGGAACTGTGTACAGTATGGGCCCAGGTTCAGAAGAACCTAGAGGCGTCCCAGAGCATACAAAATACTCAGCCAGATAGAAGACGTTCTGCTAACCCCTTGTTTGTGGTCGGGGATCTGGTGTGGCTATCTTCAAAAAATGTGCGCCTTAAAGTCGCGTCCAAGAAGTTTGCTCCCTGGTTTATAGGGCCGTACAAGGTCATTGAAGTCCTTAACCCTGTCTCCTTCCGACTGGAGTTGCCCCCGTCTTTTGGAGTACACAACGTGATTCATGCCTCCCTCCTTAAACGCTGCTCTCCGTCCTTGGCTCCCTCGAGGAAACCTCCGGTCTCTGTTCTCACCCCCGAGGTGGCCAAGATTGTGGACAGCAGTATGGTCCAAGGCTCCCTCCAGTACCTGGTCAATTGGAGAGGATACGGGCCTGAGGAGAGGACTTGGGTACCCGCCCGGGATGTTCTCGCTGGGGTATTGCTCAGGAGGTTCCACCTTCGTTTCCCCAATAAACCAGGTCCACCTAGAAAGGGTGGGTTACTGTAAAGGATTTGCCAGACACAGCTTCTGTGTCGACGCCCGTGGGTAATCAGTCTGCACCTGCTCCTATGTCTGTGAGACTGACTCCATCTTCCACCACTCAGGATGGCAGGCTTAGGAGTGGGAGGGCCTATCACAGCCTGACCAGACGGAGCTAGCTCCCGCCGACTGTCTATTTATACCTGCCTTTCCTGTTCCTCCTTTGCCTGTGATTCTGCTCTGCTTGTTTCCTGGCTCTGCTGCTGCTGAACTACTGATCCTCTTCTTGTTATTGACCTTGGCTTACTGACCACTCTTCTGTTCAGCGTTTTGTACCTCGTGCACTCCTGGTTTGACTCGGCTCGTTCACTACTCTCGTTGCTCACGGTGTCTCCGTGGGCAGCTGCCCTGTTTCCCTAGCTTCTGTGTACCCTTGTCTGTTTGTCTGTCGTGCACTTACTGAGCTTAGGGACCGTCGCCCAGTTTTACCCCGTTGCCTAGGACGGGTTGTTGCAAGTAGGCAGGGACTGAGTGGCGGGTAGATTAGGGCTCACCTGTCTGTCTCCCTACCCCGTCATTACATGATCTGTCATTTACAGTATGTCTAAGGAATGAGGAAAAAATAATACAGTCTGATAACGCTTGATTGACAATAGTTGTGATTATGGATTCGCAGACACAGTTAGTAATCGTCTAATACTTAAGCAAACACCTACTGTAAAAGTTTCTATATTTACTAATCATAATAGCAACCTCTTAAAAAAAAACCATCTTACTTTGTTGCCAATATTATGATTTTACTCCTTCAATGGCCGGAAAGTTTTAACCTCCAGGACCCTGCCTTCCTACATCCTGGCAGTCGTAGATTTTTTACATATTTGTACTTTGCTAGGTCTTGAATCTATAATATTGGGAAAATATAGAAAAAAATAGGTTTTTCCTTGGTTTTTATTCTCAAGCCAGTCACCAATTAAGTTAAATAGTGCTATTTATTTATTGTACAGATTGTGACTGTTATTGTGATGCCAAATATACAGTTTTTGTTTGACCCCTTAACGACCGGCATATAGTGTTTTTACGACGGCCGTTCAGAGTAGTTCTTCTGAAGCGCCACCTTTTCACATCGGCACTTCAGAAGAACTTTCCCCGCATCATGTGGGGTGCTGCTGAAGCCTGGGCTGTTAGTAACAGCTTCGGACTTCAGGTCAACGATCGGAGACCACTAGCAACGATCATATTTAACCCCTCAATAGCGAGCGCAGCATCTGAGTGATTTTAGAGGGAGGGGGCTCCCTCTCTCATCCCACTGGCATCCCCACGTGCATATAGGTGTGGTGCGAGAGCAGCTCAGGGTACACCTACAGGTTTAGGGTTTATGAACGACTCCAGGATAGAACCTCCAGAATGCCCCCTGTCCTGGGAGTTAGTGGGAAAATAGTGTTGGATTTGATGCACCCACTGCTGGATAAGGGTTACCACCATTACGTGGATAACTTCTACACCAGAATCCCACTATTTAACTGCCTCTCCACCAGAAGTACTGCAGCGTGCGGCACCATGCGCAAAAACCAGAGAGGCCTCTCTAAAACTCTAATTTGGCAACCGATAAGAAAGGGAGAATGCAGGTCACTAGACAGCGAGAACATATTGCTGGTCAAGTATAACGACAAGGGGGATATCCTTATGTTGACCACAATACACAGTAGCGACAGCACCCCTGTACCTGTCCGAGGGAGCACTACAATGACCCCCAAGCCAGATTGCATCCTGGGCTACAATAAGTACATGGGAGCGTTGATCTCTCTGATCAAGTACTAAAGCCATACAGTGCCATGCGGAAAACAAAGGTGTGGCACAAAAAGCTGGCCGTGTATATCGTACAGATGGCATTGTATAACGCTTACATGCTATACCAATGTGCAGGCCGGACAGGGACATTCCTTACTTTTCAAGAGGTGGTTATCAAGGCCCTTGTATTTGGGATAAAGGAAGGGGATGGTCCCAGTACTTCTAGAAGCAATGGTCCACGTATTGTACCAGGACAACACTTTCCCAGCGAAATCCCCTCCTCTGGTAAAAAGGGAAGGACCCAACAAAAGTGCAAAGTGTGTTACAAAAGGGGGAGAAGAAAAACCCCATTTATCAGTGCAGTGCGAAACCTGCCCCTACAAACCTGGCATGTGCATAAAGGAGTGCTTCAAAGTTTATCACACATCCATGGATTTTTAATTGGATAATTTATTTAAATGCTCACTATACCCCTAAATAATTTCCTTGAGCAGTGTAGTTTCTCAAAAGGGGTCAATTTTGGGGGGTTTTGAATGTTTTGTCCCCTCAGGGGCTTTGCAAATGTGACATGGCCTCCACAAACCATCCCCGCTAAATTTGAGCTCCAAATGGCGCTCTCTCCCTTCTCAGTCCTGCCTTGTGTCCAAACAGCCATTTATGACCACATATGGGGTATTGTTTTACTCGGGAGAAATTGCTTTACAAATGTTGCTGTGCTTTTTCTCCTTTAGCCCTTGTGGAAATGGAAAAAAAACAAACTAATTCTACATTTTATTTGAAAAAATTTAGATTTTAATTTTCACGCCCCTACTTCCAATAATTTCTGCAAAAATCCTGTAGGGTCAAAATTCTCATTATACCCCTAGATAATTTTGTCAAGGGTTGTAGTTTCCAAAATGGTATCACTTGTGGGGAATTTCCACTCTTGTGGCACAAGACCTCTTCAAACCTGACGTGGTGCCTAAAATATATTCTAATAAAAAGGAGGCCTCTAAATCCACTAGGTGCTCCTTTGCTACTTAGGCCTGTTCTTCAGTCCATAAGCACGCTAGGGCCACATGTGGGATATTTCTTAAAACTGCAGAATCTGGGCAATAAATATTGAGTTGCATTTCTCTGGTAAAACCTTCTGTGTTACAAAAAAAATGGATTAAGTATGAATTTCTGCAAAAAAAAAATAATTTGTAAATTCCACCTCCTACTTTGTTTTAATTCCTGCGAAATGTCTAAAGGATTAAGAAAATTTCTAAATGTTGTTTTGAATACTTTGAGGGGTGCTGTTTTTTAAATGGGGTGACTTATTGGGGGTTTCTAATATTCTAATATATAAGGCCCTCAAAGCCACTTCACAACTGAGCTGGAACCTGTAAAAATAGCCTTTTGAAATTTTCTTGAAAATGTGAGAAATTGATGCTAAAGTTCTAAGCCTTGTAACGCCCTAGAAAAATAAAAGGATGTTCAAAAAACGATGCCAATCTAAAGTAGACATATGGGGGATGTTAATTTGTGACTATTTTATGTGGTATAACTGCCTGTCTTACAAGCAGATACATTTACATTTAGAAAAACGCAAATTTTTAAAATGTTTCGCTAAATGTTGGTGTTTCTCACAATTAAATACTAAATGTATCAAGCTAATTTTTCTATTAACATAAAGTCCTATGTGTCAGGAGAAAACCAGCTCAGAATCGTTTGGATAGGTAAAAGCATTTCGAAGTTATTACCACATAAAGTGAGACATGTCAGATTTGAAAAATGAGGCTCTGTCAGGAAGGTCAAAAGTGGCTTCAGCAGGAGGGGGTTAAGGACCAAGATCATTTTTTTTATTTTTAAGGCTATGTAGCTATTTGAGGCCTTGTTTTTGCAGTATTTAAGTCATATTTTTGTGTAAATATACTGTATAGTTTAAGTTACATACATTCTTATACTGGTGGAATGCATAAAAAAAAAGCTATTTCCCACTGGTTTTTTTTTTGCCCATTAATATCACTCCTCATACATTATATTTATATGCATGGGGGATTGTAATCAGGTCACAAATCCCATTTAAGATACAATGTAAGTAGGTTCAAACCTCACAGATATTCATACATCTCCTTTATGCCAACTAATGGATGAAGTTGGATAGGTCTAACTATTGAGGAATCACTCCTCTGAGTACACCTGTCATTCAATGGGTCATAATTCCCTATCAAGGATTGAGTATATTTTAAGTTCCCCAATATCTTTATGTTTGTAACCTCAGTTACCCCTGTATCATAGCCTCGTTATACTTCACTTGGAGTTCCCGAGTCATCAGATACTGCCAACCTGGAAAATACCCCCATTTTGTCTGAAACTGATTAGCCCCAATGATCAAATTGGAGACCAGATTGCCTCTTTTTTTACATGTTAATGACTCTGATATGGACTCTGCTTCGGTGGGACCCCATTAAAGCATACTTAAGAGGATGCTTAAGGTCCACTGTATCATATATAAAAATATCTACTGCTTATAATGATCTATTGCTGGAACCACAAATAGTAGATGCTAAAAATCTATATATCTCTACTCTCACTAATGCACACAAAGCTAACAGTCTTGGTTTACTGTGTGTTCATAAACAACAGCTTCACCTCATAACAAAATGTAAATTGTTTTTGACCCATCAGTATTGTTTTGAGATGGGCACTCAGTCCAGCCAATTACTGGCTCATCTAATTAGACAAGAGAATAACTCAGTTCTGAAAATAAAAAACTCCCTAGCTTTAGACCTCACTGAAATGCAAGTGATTACGGTACCTTACGTTTTAGAGAATATTATGCCAATCTTTATAACTCCTCTAATGAACACTCTTTCAGATGTTCTTTTATATCTCCAAGATCTTACATTCCCGATTTTGTCTGAGAAATTTAAAAGAAAGTCTCTATTACTCTGGAGGAAGTCCAAGGTGCTATTCATGATACAGTAAGTCTCCTGGACCTAACGGCCTCCCAAATTGAAATATATAAAAGATATGTGGACCAATTATTTCTATTATTATACTTAATACATCTGCCTTTAGATAATAATTTCCTTACTTTTATAATGCTACTATTATAGCGTTATGCCCGCCGTGCTGACCGCTGGCTTCCCCCTCTCACCGGCAGCCGCGATGCATGAGTGTGCACTGTGTATGTGAACCTGCCCTTTTCCCTAGTGCCTGAGCAAAGTTGGACAAACCTAGTGTTATCCTGCGAAGGTTCCGTATCCTGTATCCTGAGTGTGTTACCTATTGGTATCCTGTATCCTGAGTCTGTTACCTATTGGTATCCTGTATCCTGAGTCTGTTACCTATTGGTATCCTGAGTCTGTTATTTATTGGTATCCTGTATCCTGAGTCTGTTACCTATTGGTATCCTGTAGCCTGAGTCTGTTACCTATTGGTATCCTGAGTCTGTTACCTATTGGTATCCTGAGTCTGTTATCTATTGGTATCCTGTATCCTGAGTCTGTTACCTATTGGTATCCTGTATCCTGAGTCTGTTACCTATTGGTATCCTGTATCCTGAGTCTGTTATCTATTGGTATCCTGTATCCTGAGTGTGTTACCTATTGGTATACTGTATCCTGTTCTATCCTGTTATATATCGGTATCCCGTGCCCTCCGTGTGCTTACAGCAATCCGGCACCAGCGTGCTTTCCAACAATCTGGCCTCAGCGCGCCTCCAGTAATCTGACACCAGCCTGCTTCCATTAATCCGGTTCCTGTCTACTACTATCAAGGTACCATCTGCCTGTCTCTGCCTAGCTTCTGTTTGGCCAGCAGCTACTCCCTCGGGACCACCTAAAAAGGTAGCAACATGACAGTCTCCCCGCAACGAAGACCAAATCCCTATAGAGGGGTTTAAAGGGTGAAGACCGGGAGGCTGCTTAGACAACGCCCTTAGAGGTGGCTCTATACCAATTTGGTAGAGTAGCCCAGTGTGTCCACAAACCTGCTGGTGGTTAGATATAATATTACTTAAAGGTGTTGTCCAATGGCCCAAAAGAAAACAAAAAAAACAAAACAATATGTTTCCTCATGGTTAAACATACTTTACAGAAAGAAAATAATATTTTAGTGTTATTTACTGACCCCCGATATAGTGCGGCACAAATGCCCATCTATTTCCGTTCTGAGGTGGGCACTGATAAACTACACATCCCGGCTTGCTCTTCTATCTTCTCTGAAGAATTACCCCTGCCTACGCCTCGCCTCTGTATGTAAAGCTTCCCTATAGTTCTTCCTTCTCCAATCACACAGCTCCTTGCGGTCACCTGATTGATAATGCGCCGACACGAATGGTAGAGGAAGCAGCCAAAAGTCACTTGTGGCTGTATCGGCGTGTCATCAAGTAGGAAGAAACTTCAGAGCTTCCTGCATCTTTGACTGTGTGTAAACACGGGGATTCTGCACAGAATTAAAAATGAAAGTATACTGGTAAGTGATTTGCATTCATATAGTAAGATAAGGTGTGATAAATCTCCGAATAACCCCTTTAAGCATGACAAAACTCCCTTAAAATGTAATCCATATTGCCCCAATTTCATCCACGGGAGGTTTCTGTCCTCCCTAATCTTACCTTAGATCAATGTTGATTACAAAATACTAACTTAAGTACTAGCTAATAAATTAAACTAAGTCATCTTGTCTATTATGAACCTGGATCAGACCAGGATTATGCCTGTTAAATTGACCACTATAAATATTAGTCCAATAAAGCAAAGAGAACTGCAGCACGCACCATATATTGTCTTTTTATTGATCAGCATTCCTTAGACATACACTACCGTTCAAAAGTTTGGGGTCACCCAGACAATTTTGTATTTTCCATGAAAACTCACACTTATATTTATCAAATGAGTTGCAAAATGACTAGAAAATATAGTCAAGACATTGAGAAGGTTAGAAATAATGATTTTTATTTCAAATAATAATTTTCTCCTTCAAACTTTGCTTTCGTCAAAGAATGCTCCAGCAATTACAGCATTGCAGACCTTTGGCATTCTAGCTGTTAATTTGCTGAGGTAAATCGGGAGAAATTTCACCCCATGCTTCCAGAAGGCCCTCCCACAAGTTGGTTCGACTTGATGGGCACTTCTTGTGTACTATACGGTCAAGCTGCTCCCACAACAGCTCTATGGGGTTGAGATCTGGTGACTGCGCTGGCCACTCCATTACAGATAGAAGACCAGCTGCCTGCTTCTTCCCTAAATAGTTCTTGCATAATTTGGAGGTGTGCTTTGGGTCATTGTCCTGTTGTAGGATGAAATTGGCTCCAATCAAGCGCTGTCCACAGGGTATGGCATGGCGTTGCAAAATGGAATGATAGCCTTCCTTATTCAAAATCCCTTTTACCTTGTACAAATCTCCCACTTTACCAGCACCAAAGCAACCCCAGACCATCACATTACCTCCACCATGCTTGACAGATGGTGTCAGGCACTCTTCCAGCATCTTTTCAGTTGTTCTGCATCTCACAAATGTTCTGCTGTGTGATCCAAACACCTCAAACTTCGATTCATCTGTCCATAACACTTTTTTCCAATCTTCCTCTGTCCAATGTCTGTGTGCTTTTGCCCATATTAATCTTTTCCTTTTATTAGCCAGTCTCAGATATGGCTTATTCTTTGTCACTCTGCCCTGAAGGCCAGCATCCCGGAGTCGCCTCTTCACTGTAGACGTTGACACTGGCGTTTTGCGGGTAATATTTAATGAAGCTGCCAGTTGAGGACCTGTGAGGCGTCTATTTCTCAAACTAGAGACTCTAATGTACTTGTCTTGTTGCTCAGTTGTGCAGCGGGGCCTCCCACTTCTGTTTCTACTCTGGTTAGAGCCTGTTTGTGCTGTCCTCTGAAGAGAGTACTACACACCGTTGTAGGAAATCTTCAGTTTCTTGGCAATTTCTCGCATGGAATAGCCTTCATTTCTAAGAACAAGAATAAACTGTCGAGTTTCACATGAAAGGTCTCTTTTTCTAGCCATTTTGAGAGTTTAATCGAACCCACAAATGTAATGCTCCAGATTCTCAGCTAGCTCAAAGGAAGTTCAGTTTTATAGCTCCTCTAAACAGCAAAACTGTTTACCGCGGTGCTAACATAATTGCACAAGGGTGTTCAAGTGTTTTCTAATCATTCATCAGCCTTCTAACACAGTTAGCAGACACAATGTACCATTAGAACACTGGAGTGATGGTTGCTGGAAATGGGCCTCTATACACCTATGTAGATATTGCATTAAAAACCAGACGTTTGCAGCTAGAATAGTTATTTAGCACATTAACATTGTATAGAGGGTATTTCTGATTAATTTAATGTTATCTTCATTGAAAAAAACTCTGCTTTTCTTTCAAAAATAAGGAAATTTCTAAGTGACCCTAAACTTTTGAACGGTAGTGTATAGTAACAGGATTAACTCAAGGGGATCACCGTCTCCTGGGTTAGACAAGCACTTCAGGCACAACAAGAATGCAGTCCAGTCAAATGAGGTGCAACTGGCCGCAACCAGTTTTATTTGTTCTTCAAGCAGTTAAAGAAACAACATAAACAGGTACAAAAGAAAGTTCTACGCCGTCTGGCCACTAACTACACATAAGAGGTGCTAACTCAAGAGAGCTGATCCTAGTGCTCAGATTCTCGCACAAACCACACCAGTTGCTTTACTCACAGCAGTTTTTTGGTTTTTTTTAGAACGCTGGAGTGATGGTTGCTGGAAATGGACCTCTATACACCTATGTAGATATTGCATTAAAAACCAGATGTTTTCAGCTAGAATAGTCATTTAGCACATTAACAATGTATAGAGTGTATTTCTGATTAATTTAATGTTATCTTCATTGAAAAAAACTGTGCTTTTCTTGCAAAAATAAGGACATTTCTAAATGACCCTAAGTGAACTTTTGAACGGTAGTGTACATTGTAAAAACAGGAGTTTGCAGGATTTGAAATAACAAAAGGCAACGGCCGTTTCACGTTGACTAATGCTTCATTATGGCCCTAAATATGTGGTGATGTTCCCACGTTAATATACACCCTATTTGGTCATGTCATAACTCATGTTTTAGTAGAACATTATGTCTATGTCAGTGTCGCCATTATAGGATTCACCTAAATGGTATATTAAAGGCTGTGTAAACCTTCGAAAGCAATTAGTTTTTTTTAATAAAAAGGTCAGAGCCTTTTGTGCAACTTTAAAATGAATTTTTAATAAAAACTAATTATACTTTTTCGAATACAGCTGATCTGTATTCTGTATACAGAGCAGCTGTATCATGCGCTAAGACCTGAATCTGTCAGGTTCTCAGGGCTGACGGGTTTAGTGTCAGCGGGCACGCAAGATCCACCTGTAATCAATGAAATGTAAGTTATGAATTTAGATGTGATGGCTAAAGGGTGGATCTGACATGCAGGACCCGTAGACACTGAGCCCGTCAATCCTGGTAAACTGGTTATCCACAGCACACACTTGGTCGGAATATCTCCACTCGATTACGGCAGGATGCAAATTGCGAGTCCAGAGATCCCTTCTGGACAATCAATTGATGCAAAAAACTTGAGGACAGCATCCGTATGGCAAAGGTGTAAAAGTGTCTTATTAACACATCCCAATAACAAAGTGCTACGTTTCGATGGGTACAGGATTTCAGTATAAGATACAGCTGCTCTGTATACAGAATACAGAGCAGCTGTATCTCAAAAAGTAAAAATAAGTTTTAATAAAAACAAATTATAATGTTGCACAAAACACAGTGATTGACCTTTTTATTTAAAAAAAAATTGCTTTCAAATGTTTACATAACATTTAATTGTCAGCATCCCTCACCTTTTTTTACTGAGTTAATAAGTTCCCTAAACCTTTTGAACATCTGGGGTATAGTTTTGCCAATATAAAAAAAAAAGTGGCAGGGGCAGAAGAAAAAAAAAGAGAAAAATAAATAATCTTATCGTACCTAATTTAAATGTTAAAACCCAAAATGAATTGAAAACACAAATATAAAACAATTTAATAAAACAAGCATATTTAAGCTGCAGTGATTGGCTTTTCCAGCCACTGAGGAGAAAACATGCCACAAAATTGCTAAAAAAAAAACAAAACAAGCCTTCAACATGGTCCTTTTTACTTTTGCATGCATCAAAAGCAAAAAACAGTGCCATAAACATGGAAAAATAACTTAATATTTACCCATTCACAAAATGTTTTGACTTCTTTACCACTAGGTTTCCTTTGTATGTTTGAAGTGTGTGTCGGGAAAGCTACCAGATACTATCAAATGTACGCATAGGCTCCCATTATACTGATGGTGGCTAAAATTGTGTTCTTTTGGCCTCCATTTGTTGGTATACGTCGGGGACTAAAATTTTGTTCGTTTGGCCTCCATCTTTTGTAAACGTTGAGGATATGTTTTTGCTGGACAGAACAGCATAGCGGACTGTGCTATTCTATTCAGCGGCATCCAGAAAATAAACGTATACTGCACGATATGCGTTTTATGTTTTTGTTTTTTTTTTCAAAATTCAAAGATTATTTGTAATTTAGGGAAATAAACAATACAATACAGACAGTTCTTGTACAAACGAGTAAAGCAAACATATAGACAAGAGTATAGCAAACATTGAAATAGACCCCTGTCAAAAAGGCGAGGGCCACAGCAGCTCAGTAGGGGAGAGTGCCCTATGATGCTATAAGCAGTGTGACATATTGGAGGTCATTGATGAAGGTGAGCAAAATCCTGCATTGGACGACATGAAGGCTTCAAGGCAATAACCTACGCTGAGGCAGGTCTCACTACTGCAGTAGTTCACATGTATTCGAAGGAAGTGTCGTAACACCAAAAAAGGAAAGGGATAAAGAAACAAAAAAGGAGGGGTTGGAGAAGGAAGGTGGCCGTGGAGGGCATGGGCTCCATCTCCTGGGACAGTTGTAAAGAAATAGTAGACAGCTGCACATATGACTTGTGTACATAATTGGTGACAATTCCAGAAGTGGCACAGGGCAGGGGGATTGCAAGGTAAAGAACGGGCGACCTCAGCTTACTTGGGTACAATAAGTGGAGGACGAAAGGAAGGTGGTCCAGTGGAGCGACATGTAATGAGCAAGGCCTCTGGGGACTGAGCAATTTGTCTCTCCATTTTCTGCATCATGGCAATTTCCTTAAACCATTCCTCCATGGTCAGGGGTCCGTCAATTTCCATCTGCACGAAATGATCAATTTAACGGCCTGTAGTTTGAGTCGAGTGAGGGAGCGTTTATACGCAGATGAAGGCATTGGGAACATAAAGAGCAGGGTCGCATTAGGGGAGTATTGGACTGTGCTATTGGTGACTTCATGTATAACTTTTAGCACCGCTGTCCAAAAGTTCCGCAGTGATGGGCAGTCCCACCATATGTAAATCATGGTGCCCCCAGTAGCACCGCAGTGCCAGCAGTTGTCAGGAACAGAGGAGTACCACTTGTTAAGGGATACAGGGACATGGTACCACTGGGATATAATCTTAAAACTGGTTTCTTGAGCACGTGTGGCACTTGAGGCCTTATGGGAGAGATAAAAGCATCGATTCCACTGTTCATCCATAAATTGTTTGCCTAACTATTTTCCCCAGGACTTAAAGTATGAAGTAGCCTGCTGGGAGCATTGTGAGAGGCATAATTGGTAGATTGCAGAGACAGCATGTGAGAAGAGCGTGAAAGAGAGGCACATGCATTCAAAATTTGTCAGTGTGCAGTGCAGGCATGCATGTCATCTGTTTGTGTTGAAAAAATGTTATAGCTGGTTATAGTCAAAGAGGAAGCGAGCAGGAGTAGGGAGGATTTAGAGAGGACATAAAAAAAAGTAGATTTCTACCAAGAAAGGAGTGGCGTGCATGACCCGATTGGAAGGGAGGATTGTTAGTGATCAGGACTAGTTAGCCCATTACGTCTATAAGATAACCCCTGTCCTCATCCCTGAGAAACATATTGCTAGGAGGTTCCGGGTAATGCTAAAGGAGGCTTGGGACAGCCCATTCTTGGATGGGAGGATAGACAGAGCATGAAGACAAATGACCTGGGCTAGGCGAAACCAAAGTTTTGTCTTTTGACTACGAAAAATGTCTCCAACAGATCAATCCCACTGGCATCTTTAAAACGTGCAAGAACAGTCCTACTGATCCGGGACAACCTGTGGACCAAATGAAGGATCCAAAGCACAGCTGGATGTGATGCCAGAAAGGGGAGGGGCATGGTCTGCAGGAGGCACAATATCCTAGGTGGGAGTGTCATTTTTAAAATCTTCACCAGACCCAACCAGGAGAACTCTGTACGATTCCAAGTCTCAGTATCTCTTTGGAATCTGGTTAGCAAAGGGATAAAGTTATTTGCATACAGTTGGGAGAGGTCAGGGGCTATTTTTATATTACATTATTGTTAAAAGTCGAGACTGTTGAGATGAGATGGGAAACATTTAGGGCCACTGACTTATAAAAGTTAATTTTAAAGTTGGTCCATTTTCCAAATAGGGACAGCTTGGACGTCAGGGATGGAAGATAAATATGCAAGTTTGTGAGATAAATCAAGAGTTCATCAGCAAAGCCCAGCATGTATATTCCACCCCACTAATCGATATGCCCTGAATGTCTAGGTTGTTCCGGATGCAGGCCATTAGGTGCTCCATAACACAAACTTATAAGAAACGGGACATGGGACATACTTGTCATGTGCCATTGTGGATAGCAAAGGTTGTGGAGAGAGAGCTATTCACTTTCAATTTGGCAGAGGGGTATTGGTAAAGGGCCAAGATCTTTGCAGGAAAGGAAGAGCCCAGTCCTATATGTTGGATGGTGCTACAGAGGGCAGGACAGGAAATTCCGAATCATGAGAGGGACTTGGTGAGTTTTTGAGTGGTGAATAATATCCAGGCTTTTAAGCATGTTATCGCAGGCTTCCTGACCCTGCAGAAAATCAACTTGGTTGAGGTGCATTAATGTAGGCAGGTGCTTATTCAGCCCATTGGTCAACAGTTTGGCATATATTTTGAGACTCACATCGAGTAAGGAAATGGGCTGATAACTGGCACAAATGTGGGTCCTAGCCTCAACAAAAAAGGCAGTAACAGGGGAACTATCACAGAAACTAAGAACAGATATGCAAGGGACCAGTGGCACTGTAAGAAGGTCCAGAACCTACAGGGGGAAGTAAAAGGTATGCATTAGAGCTATCTATGCTCCCTAAAGTTTGATAAGGTGATTAGGATCAACTGACAAGATGTAACAGAGCTCCAACCAGTGAAGCTTAAAAGGGGGGGGGGGGCTAGAAAAAATGGTGAGTTAAACAAAAAACAAATAACCAAATATGTCCAGGTAAGTCGCTGGAGGTGAGGGCCAACAAGGCAAAGATGAGCACTTAGTGCAGTGCAGTAGAGTTACCTTAGAGGTATGGAAGGGCCTCCTAAATTAACCAGAGCGGGCAGTCTCAATGAAGGAGGAGGAGCATGTTCCTGTTGACATCTGGCCCTCCAGCTTGGGCCCCATGGGGGATGGCCTTCACATGGATTTGAAAGCAATTGACCAGGGCCCTCCAGTGGTGAAGGGTATGGTAGGAACAGGTGAGGAAGGTTCAAGTCCCGTAAAAACTAAGGTAGGTTGTTTGGTGACCAAAGTGTAAGGGTATGTTCACACACAAACTCAAAAACGTCTGAAAATACGGAGCTGTTTTCAAGGGAAATCAGCTCCTGATTTTCAGACTTTTTAAGCCACTCGCTTTTTTCACTGCGTTTTTCGCTGCATTTTTTATGGCCATTTTTGGAGCTGTTTTCAATAGAGCCTATGAAAAACGGCTCCAAAACCGTCACATGTAGTGACCTGCGTAAAAAAAACGGCCCCGTCCGAACAGAATGCCTTTTTTCCATTTAAATCAATGGGCAAATTTTTGGAGGCATTCTGCTTCCAATTTTTCAGCCTTTTGGAGGCCATTTGCGGCCCGAAAAACGGCTGAAAATAAGCCGTGTGAACATACCCTTATTGTATATCCCTTGCGCCTGACCATAAGGGCGAAGAGGAATCCACAGCGATAGGAGATGCCTTGATCACAAAGTATATCTAGAAGCAGTCTGAGGGCTGACCTTTGAGCCAAGATGTGACGAGACATGTCCGGTAAGATATGTATTTAAGTGCTATGGTGGAAGATGTTTGGTTGCTGCCTGACCTTCTGCAAGATAGAGTCTTTTATGGCATAAAAGTGTATAAGACAAATCACATCCCTCGGATGCTGATCATTCAGACTAGGTAGGCGCAGCACCTGGTGAGTCATTTTAGTTCAATATGAGTGTTGGGAGGTTGGCCCAAAAGTCCATTTAAGATAATGGTCAGTGTATGTAATAGATTAGGAGTAGCGACCTACTCAGGCAGCCTCCACAAGGAGATTGTTCCACCTGTGGGTTGAGAATCCGCCAAAGAAAGGTCCCGGGTTGCCATCTTGGAATGTACACTGTATATCTGGTAAGTGTAAATGCCAGCAGTTCATAAAAGCGCTGTATAAAGTGTCTTTAGATCTGTAGTTGTGCACATTATCAGAGCGCTTTGTAATATAAAATTACATGATCACAGTTAACTATTTAAAGTCTATACTATATTTTCTGAACTATAAGACACACCGGACTATAGAATACACCCAGGTTTAGACAACAGAAAATTAGAAAATAATATGTCATACTAATGAAAACTTCTCTGGGGGTCTAAGTTAGGGGAGGGTTTAATGTAGCTAATTCTGGTGGTCTAGTGTAAAAGAGGGGGATCATATTTTATTCCCTTGTGGTCCAGTGTTAAGTGGGGTCTAATATCTGGTAGTCTAGGATATATGAGGGGTGTATATATTTTATTTCCTGTTGGTTTAGGCTAAAATAAGGGGTTAAAATCTGGTGGTCTGGGGTATTTTATGGGGTTAATATTTGTGTTCTTATGTCTGGAGTACCAAGGTTGGATTTGTTTCTTAACCAAAATGTCTTCAAAAATGTCTTAGATATGAACCTGCAGTAAAGGAAAGAGTTGAAAGTGGGCATAATACTGTATAAATATTTGAAAAGCAAACTAGAAGGAAATTCTGCATCAACTGTTAGAAGTCAAAAGGTGCGGAAGAATTCACATCAAGTAATATACAGTAGCACCTGCTTGAAATCCTAAACTTTAAATTTTAAAAACAGGTCAGAATTATTCCCAAAATATTACTATATTTCATGCCAGATACAACATTTATCTACTGTTGAAAACCCTGTATCTTATTAGGCCCCGCTCCCTTATATACACCCCTTCATTTACAAAAAGTACTTTTCCCGTCTAATTCCCAAAATGTGGATGAATAAGGGCAAAGCCCCACGTGGCGGAATTGCTCCGGAATTCCGCTGCGGACACTCCGCAGCGTTAATCCGCAGCGGACCCGTTTCTCCATTGCCTTCCACTTCTTTTTAGTAGACTTCGTTTAGACGGTGCGGAATTTGGTGTCCGCAGCATACAATGGATGTTGCGGACCTGTGGCGGACTGGTTCCGGACTCATTGCGGAAGTTCTCCATTGACTTCAATGGAGATTCTAAATTCCGCAATAAAGTCTGCAGATGTCATGTACATGTTATGTGTGCTGCGGGTGCGTATTGGTTTTTTAACATGACATTTCTTCATTCTGGCTGGACCTATGTATTTCTAGGTCTACTGCTAGACTGAGGAAGTCAATGGGGCTCCCGTAATTACGGGTGACTATGTGTGTGCACCCATAATTACGGGTGACTATGTGTGTGCACCCGTAATTACGGGAGCGTTGCTAGGCGACCTCAGTAAATAGTCACTGTCCAGGGTGCTGAAAGAGTTAAGCGATCGGCAGTAACTGTTTCAGCACCCTGGACAGTGACTACCGATCACAATATACAGCAACCTGTAAAAAAAATAGAAGTTCATACTTACCGAGAACTCCCTACTTCTTTCTCCAGTCCGGCTTCCCAGGATGACGTTTCAGTCTAAGTGACGGCTGCAGCCAATCACAGGCTGCAGCGGTCACATGGACTGCCGCGTCATCCAGGGAGGTCGGGCTGGATGCCGAAAGAGGGACGCGTCACCAAGACAATGGCCGGTAAGTATGACATTCTTTTACTTTCACTAGGGAAAGTGCTGTCCCTTCTCTCTATCCTGCACTGATAGAGAGAAGGGAAGTACTTTCACCGCAATACGCAGCAGCCAGTCCGCATCAATTTACTGCACATTTTGGGCAGATCCGCCACAGAATCTGCAACGCAGATTCTGTGCGCCATTGGTGCGGACAGTTGTGGAAGAAAACCGCCACGTGGGGCCATGCCCTTAAAGAAATTTGCTAAGTCTTAGGCCTGAAAAACAGCACATACTGACTGCAAGCCCAGGTTCACACACACAGTTTTGATGCAGTTCTTGAATGAGTTTTTTTTTAACTAAAGCCAGAAGTGTATCGAAAAGGAAGATAAGGTATAAAGAAAAAACTGATGTGTCTCTTTTTTTTTTGTTTGCCCTTCTATATTTGGCTGAAAATATTCATCCAAACTGTATGTGTGATCCTGACCTAAGAGTACAGTATGTCCCCACAGGCAGGACACACTGACGGATTTTTGCAAACAAAATTCGGTGCAGAATTTCTGTAGCATTTACAGTAGCAGCAAAGTCAATGAGATTTCTGCAAATCCCAGCCATATGGTCCGTAAAAATAAAACGCAGAAATGTCATGCAGAAAGTGTCATTTGGTGCGGCTTTCAAATCCGCAGCATGTCAATTTATGGTTCAAAAACATGAGCCAAAAACTGCATCAAAACTGTGTGTTTGTGTGTGTGTGTGTGTGTGTGTGTGTGTGTGTGTGTGTGTGTGTGTGTGTGTGTGTGCTCTAGGCTACGTTCACACAGGGCAGATACACAGCGTAAAACTGCACGTTTTAAAAAACAAACACATATTTACCCTCTGACGTTCTGCAGTCCGATCTGCTGCAGCGGTCACATGGGATAAAACATCATCCCAGGAGGCCGGCCTGAAAGAAGCAGCATAGAATTCTGGGAAAGTATAATCTTTTGAATTCAATGGGGAAAACCCACAACACAAAAGCTGAGATTATGCAAATACAATTGACAGACATGCCGATAGAAAAAACACACTATAAGTTTTTTCCATTCATTTACGCATCGTGTGGATGAGATTTGTTCAAATATGTGACCCTAGTGGGCTTATGGACTGAAGCACAGGCCTCGGAAGCAAAGGAGCACCTAGTGGATTTTGGGGCCTCCTTTTTGTTAGAAAATATTTTAGGCACCATGAGCTCAAATTTAGTAGGAATAGTTTGCGGAGGCCATGTCGCATTTGCAAAGCCCCTGAGGGGCAAAAACAGTGGAAAGCCTCCACAAGTGGCACTATTTTGTAAACGACACCCCTTGAGTCAATTATCTAGAGGTATAGTGAGCATTTTGACCCCATAGGTTTTTTGCAGACATTTTTTGAATTAGGCCGTGAAAATGAAAATCTAAATTTTTTTCAAAGGAAATGTAGGTTTAGCTTATTTTTTCTCATAGCTACGAGGACTAAAGGAGAAAAATCTCCACAACATTTGTAAAGCAATTTCTCCCGAGTAAAACAGTACCCCACATGTGGTCATAAATGGCTGTTTGGACACACGACAGGGCTCAGAAGGGAAAAAGCGCCATTTGGCTTTTGGAGCTCAAATTTAGTAGGGATAGTTTGCGGAGGCCATGTTGCATTTGCAAAGCCCCTGAGGGGCCAAAACAGTGGAAACCCCCCATAAGTGACCCCATTTTGGAAATGAAACCCCTTGAGGAAATTATCTAGGGGTATAGAGAGCATTTTGATCCCACAGGTTTTTTGTAGAAATTTTTGGAATTAGGCCGTGAAAAGGAAAATCTAATTTTTTTCAAAGGAAATGTAGGTTTAGCTTATTTTTTTCTCATTTCTATGAGGACTAAAGGAGAAAAAGCTCCACAACATTTGTAAAGCAATTTTTCCCGAGTAAAACTGTACCCCACATGTGGTCATAAACGGCTGTTTGGACACACGGCAGGGCTCAGAAGGGAAAGAGCGCCATTTGGAGTTCAAATTTGACATGGATGGCTTTGGGAGGCCATGTCACATGTGCAAAGAACCTGAGGGGCCAAAATAGAGCAAACCTTACAAAAGTGACCCCATTTTAGAAACTACACCCCTTGAGGAAATTATCTAGAGGTGTAGTGAGCATTTTGACCCCACATGTTTATTTGCAGAAATTTTTGGAAATAGGCAGTGAAAATGAAAATCTACATTTTTTTCAAAGAAAATGTAGGTTTAGATAATTCTTTCTAATTTCCACGAGGACTAAAGGAGAAAAATCTCCACAACATTTGTAAAGCAATTTCTCCCGAGTAAAACAGTACCCCACATGTGGTCATAAATGGCTGTTTGGACACACGACAGGGCTCAAAAGGGAAAGAGCGCCATTTGACTTTTGGAGCTCAAATTTAGTAGGAATAGTTTGCGAAGGCCATGTCGCATTTGCAAAGCCCCTGAGGGGCCAAAACAGTGGAAACCCCCCACAAGTGACCCCATTTTGGAAACTACACCCCTTGAGGAAATTATCTAGGGGTATAGTGAGCATTTTGACCCCACAGGTTTTTTGCAGAAATTTTTGGAATTCGGCCGTGAAAATGAAAATCTAAATTTTTTTTCAAAGGAAATGTAGGTTTAGCTTATTTTTTCTCATTTCTACGAGGACTAAAGGAGAAAAAGCTCCACAACATGTGTAAGCACTTTCTCCCGAGTAAAACAGCACCCCACATGTGGTCATAAACGGCTGTTTGGACACACGGCAGGGCTCAGAAGAGAAAGAGCGCCATTTGGAGCTCAAATTTGACATGGATGGTTTTGGGAGGCCATGTCACATGTCCAAAGAACCTGAGGGGCCAAAATAGGTCAAACCTTACAAAAGTGACCCCGTTTTAGAAACTATACCCTTGAGGAAATTATCTATAGGTGTAGTGAGCATTTTGACCTCACAGGTTTTTTTCCAGAAATTTTTGGAAATAGGCAGTGAAAATGAAAATCTACATTTTTTTCAAAGAAAATGTAGGTTTAGATAATTTTTTCTAATTTCCACGAGGACTAAAGGAGAAAAAGCTCCACAACATTTGTAAAGCAATTTCTCCTGAGTAAAACAGTATGCCACATGTGGTCATAAACAGCTGTTTGGACACACGACAGGGCTCCGAAGCTCCATTTGACTTTTGGAACTAGGATTCAGCCAGCTAAATATGGATATGGATATGTGTGTGGACGCAATGTTGCTTTTGGTATAATAAAGGGGTTAATGAAGCATGAAATTACTAATTTATGGATGTATGGTACTCTTTGAAGCAATCCTTGATACACAGGCCTGGTTTTTCGGGGCAGGTTTCACAGTGGTAAATAGTGTATTTTCTAATTCCCCTTTTGGAACACACTACACCTTTTTTGTGTCCTTCCCTTCATTGCAATTTGGCGCACTTCATTGGGGAAATGTTGCCCTGGTACAATACATGGACCATCGCTACCAGCAGATGTGCTTGTGCCCTACCCTGCCTGGTTCCCAAATAGATGTGCCTTGATCACCACCTCTTGAAAGTTAAGGAATGTCCCTCTCCGGCTTGCACATCTGTATAATGTGCACGGCCAGCTTTTTGTACCATTTCTTCGTTTTTCGTAGGGCACTATAAGGCTTCAGTACTTGATCAGAGAGATCAACCCCGCCCATGTACTTATTGTAGCCCAGGATGCAATATGTGGTCTTCTGGGTCACTTTGGTGGTACCTCGTTCAGGGACAGGGGTGTTGCCGCTGCCATAAATTGTGGTCAATATAAGGACATCCCTCTTGTCCTTATATTTGACGAACAGCATGTTCTCGCTGCATAGTTCCCTGCTCTCACCCCTTCTGAGGCTTTGGCTAAGCAGTGTTTTAGGGAGGCCTCTCTGATTTTTGCGCAGAGTACCGCATGCTACAGTACTTCTGGCAGATAGGCACCTAAATAGTGGGATGCTGGTATAGAAGTTATCCACGTAAAGGTGATAACCCTTGTCCAGCAATGGGTGTATTAAATCCCACACTATTTTTCCACTAACTCCCAGGACGGAGGGGCATTCTTGGGGTTCAATAATAGAGTCCTTCCCTTTGTAAACCCTAAACCTGTGTGTATACCCAGATGTACTCTCATAAAGTTTGTACAATTTAATTCCATACCTATTGGTAGAATTTAAGCCTCCCCTTAAAATGAACAAGGGACTCTTCTAGGGAAATATATTTATCGGGGCAGTGCACTTGTGAAAATTTGGTGCTGAAATGATCAATGAGTGGTCTGATTTTAAATAGACGGTCAAATGTGGGGTCATCCTGGGGCGGGCACTATGCATTATCATTATAATACAAGAATTTTAAAATCGCTTCAAAGCGAGTCCGGGTCATGGTCATGCGGTAAATTGGGGTGTTGTACAAAATATCTGCACTCCAGTATTGCCTTAACTCTGGCTTCCCCACTAGTCCCATATGCAGCACAAGGCCCCAAAATGTCATCATCTCCGCTGCATCTACTGGGGTCCACCTAACAAATTATGAAGTTGGATTTTGGGTTAAAAATTGTTGGGTGTATAGATTAGTCTGGGCCACCATTAAATTAACAAACTCCTCAGAGAAAAATACCTTGAAAAAGTAAATTTCTGTGAGGCCTTCAGTCTCAAACTGAATTCCTGAGCTGCCTATAAAATCAGGAATTTGAGGCTCATAATTTTCGGGGAGTGGAGTCCACACGGGATCAATCATTGGGGTTGCCTCAGCTGCTCTTCTGGATCACCTTTGGGGGGGGTTCCTCATCATTGGAGGAGGAGGAAGAGGAGGTCACTGATCAGCGCTCAGCAGTCGCAGGACACACACAGGTAATTAGTGTGGGTGAAAAAAGGTACAAAGAAAGAACCTGCAGAAAAAAAACCACGGTCGGATGCTGATTAGTGATGGCGGTCACTAACCAGCACTTCGTGACCGCAGGGCGCACACAAGGAGATGGTGAAAATTTAAAAAAAAAAAAAACCTGCGCCAAAAATTGAGCACAGATGGTGATCAGTGATGGTGGTCACTGATCAGCGCTCAGTGGGCACAGGACTCGGACAGGGAGGGGGGGTGGGAAAGGGGGGTAGATTGGGACAGGGAGGGGGTAGTTTGGGACAGGGACATGGACAGGCCCAAGGACAGGGAAAGGGCCAAATCAATCTGATCACAAAAAAAAAAGACTGCTGGTGATCAGACAGAAGTAGCAAAAAAGGACACTCTTTTATACACAGTAGCGCAGATCGCACTACAAATCCCAGCAAAGCCACAGTTGACAGTCTTTCAACCGCTCTCCATGCTGCCTCAAACTGGAATGGCGGCGTGCAGAGCGGTCTCGATGTTCAAAACACCCGCCGGTGCTCTGATTGGTCGGTCATTACAGACCGACCAATCAGAGCGCTCCTAGAGGTGGCATCACTGCCACCTCCCTAGGTGACGTTGGTGGTGATAGGTGTTGTCTTAGACAGCACCAATCACCACTGTCTAACTGTGCCCTTTGACTCCAGGGCACAGTTTTAACAAAAATGCCTGCTATTGGCTGGTCAGAATTGACTGACCAATAGCAGCGATCGCCAATGCGGGGGGAGGGGCCGAAACGGCATCCTGTGCGAGTAGTAGAGATGGCCTGCTGTCAGGGACCGATGACCGTTTCCTGTTGCGCAGTTCCTGTTGCGCAGTTGAGAAAAAACAACAGTTCCAGCATAGTTTTTGGCGTTTTAAGTTTACACAGTTTATTGTCTGTCATTAATAACATGTTACCTTTATTCTATGGGTCAGTACGATTATGGAGGTACCAAATAGTCCTTCCCAATAAATTAGAATATCATCAAAAAGTTAATTTATTTCAGTAAAACAATTCAAAAAGTGAAACTCATATATTATATAGATTCATTCACACAGACTGATCTATTTCCAGCATTTTTTTCTTTTAATCTTGATAATTATGGCTAACAGTTACTGAAAACCCAAAATGTAGTCTCTTTGAAAATTAGATGATATGAACCCAATTTCAAAAATGATTTTTAATACCGAAATGTAGGCCTACTGAAAAGTATGTACAGTATATGCACTCAATACTTGGTCGGGGCTCCTTTTGCATGAATTACTGTATCATTGCGGCGTGGCATGGAGGTGATCAGCCTGTGGCACTGCTGAGGTGTTATGGAAGCCCAGGTTGCTTTGATAGCGGCCTTCAGCTCGTCTGTGTTGGGTCTGGGGTCTCTCATCTTCCTCTTGACAATACCCCATAGATTCTCTATGAGGTTTAGGTCAGGCGAGTTTGCTGCCAATCAAGTACAGTGATACTGTGGTTATTAAACCAGGTATTGGCACTTTTGGCCGTGTGGGCAGGTGCCAAGTCCTGCTGGAAAATGAAATCAGCATCTCCATAAAGCTTGTCAGCAGAGGGAAGCATGAAGTGCTCGAAAATTTCCTGGTAGACGGCTGTGCTGACTCTGGACTTGATATAACAATGCTCGTGTTGATGTTTGGGGCGCGCTCCATATGCTGCATGTGTCGGCTGTGTTTCACAGCCGACGCCCAGGACTAAAAGCCGGGTGCAGCGATCGCGCTGTTCCTGGCTGTTTAACCTCTCAAATGCTGCGGTCAATCGCGACCGCAGTATCTGAGGCGTTGAAAAGAGGGGTCGGCCCCCTCCGACAGCTCAGCGCAGTGAGATCGGGGGGTGACTACAGTTGTTATGGCAGCCCAGGGGCCTAATGAAGGCCCCTAGGGCTGCCTTCACTCTGCCTTTGCTAAACACTACCTGTGGCAGGGCTTACTGATGCCTGTAAAAATGCTGATATACTGCAATACGTTAGTATTGCAGTATATTGTACTAGGGATCTGGTTAGTAGTCAGGGATCTACATTAGTATTGCAGTATATTGTACCAGGGATCTTACGATTGCTGGTTCAAGTCCCCTAGGGGGGCTAATAAAGTGTGTGAAAAAAAGTTTTTAGTAGTGAAATAAAATAAAAAAAAATATTAAAAGTTAAAAAAAAAACTTTTACCATTTTCCCCCTAAAGTAATGTAAAATATAAAAAAGTATACAGTTGTTATCACTGCATCCGTAAAAGTCTGAACTATTAAAATATAGCATTATTTAATGTGCACGGTGAACTCCATAGGAAAAAAAAATGTAAAACCCCAAAATCGCTGTTTTTTGGTTAACATAGCTCTCAAAAAAATGTAATAAAAAGTGATCAAAAAGTTCTACGCACCAAAAAATGGTACCGATAAAAACTACAGCTTGTCCCGATATGCCCTCACACCGCTCAATCGGTAAAAAAATAAAAAAAAGTTATGACTCTCAGAATGTGGCAACACAAAACATTTTTTTTTTAACAAAGAGTTTATTATCAATAAAATATAAAAAAAATATATACATTTGGTATCACCATAATCATATTGAGCCACAGAATAAAGATAAGTTGTTGTTTTTACCGTATGGTGAAATCCGTAAAAACGAAACCCAAAAAACAATTGAGGAATCACTGTTTTATCCAACTTCAGCACGCAAAGTATTTTTTTTCTTTTTCCCAGTACATTATATGGAACTATAAATGCTACTAAAAGAAACTAAAACTCCTCCCGCAAAAAATAAGCCCTTACACCACTCTATTGACGGAAAAATAAAAAAGTTATGGCTCTTGGAATGCGTGGAGTGAAAAACGAAAATCAAAAATCAAAAAATGGCTTCGTCCCGAAGGGGTTAAAAGAAAAATATGCTGGAAATAGATCACTCTGTGTGTAATGAATTTTTATAATATATGAGTTTCACTTTTTGAATTGACTTACTGAAATAACTTTTTGATGATATTCTAATTCATTGAGAAGGACTAGTATATAGTTGTTTTTTTTATGTGTTACTATTATAGCACATTTGATGAAAATAAACTTGTTTTTATGACGTCGCATTCCAAGAGCCAGAACTTTTTTATTTTTTCATCGATGTGTCGGCTTGCTTTTTGTGGGATAAGTCATATTTTTAATAGAACCATTTTGGGCTACATATAATTTATTGATTAACTTTTATGAACTTTTTTTTGGGGGGAGGAGTTTTTACGATGTTTATTAAGTGGCTTAAATAACATGTTGACTTTATTATACAGATCGTTATGATAGCAGACATACCATATATGTGTATATATATATATATATATATATGTTTTTTTCTATGAACAATTATTTTCTAATAAACTTTATTAAACTGTTATCAACTATTTTATTTTGTCCTACTAGGGACCTTCAAGATGCGATCTAATGTTTGCTTATATAATGCTATGGTACACCCAGTATACCAAAGCATTATTGCATGTCAGTGTAAAACGAACAGGTAAGCTATTAGGCTGTGCCTTTGGCACACACTAATAGACATATAGCCATGGCAAGCCAGGGGGCCTTTGTCATGTCAACCCAGAAGGCACCCCGTGTTCATGTAGCGAGCCAATGATGGGGTGACAGAGGGAGCCATCTCCCTCTATAGCCACTTAGATGCTGTGGTCACCATTGACAGCATCATCTAGGGGGTTAAACTGTTGGGATCCTTATCCCGGCCATGGCAGCAAGATGTTGGCTAAATATTACAGTTGTCACTTGCTGCGGAAGGCCAGGCACTGGGCAAACCATTATGTTCTATTGTGATTAATAGACCTCAATTAGGATGTAATGGTATGCACATTTGTGCGAATTGGTTAATTGCATCATAATCTTTGTCATTGCCAACAGAGGACATATCATCAATAAGATTTAATAGTGGATTCATAAATTAAAGCATAAGAAATAGACCCTTGTGGTAAGTGATCGGCTCCAAGGTCACCATCTGTACCGTCCATGGCCGAAGGCCGTCCGATTTACTTACCTCCCGATGCCCGCAGCCATGGATCTGTGAGCGCTGGTCCCCATCTCCTTCCCAGGAAACACCAGTGCTCACTTCTGCTCCTGTTCCTTCCCAGGAGACACCAGCGCTCACTTCTGCTCCTGTTCGCTGTGTCCCGTAGGGTGCACGCGCGCTCGTGCCCGCTCTTAAAGGGCAAGCGTGTGCACATGAAAACAATCTTCATCATCAACTCACATGACTTCCTGGACTATAAGAAGGTCTCTGCCCTTCTGATCCTTGCCTGAGCATTGTTTGTCATATCCTAGTTTGTCTAAGCAAATGGTCTCCTAGTGTTTTCCAGTTCCAGTGTTCCCTGTTCCTGTATCCTGTATCCCGTGCTATCCTGGTCAAGTGCCATGCTGTGCTGCACTCGTGCTGTGCTGTGTCTACATCTGTCCTTCTGCTCCACACCTGACGTCTACCCGCTGCCTAGTCCCAGCCAAGCCTGCCTTGCTACTGTCCGAGCTGCCACATGTACCTTATACGAACTGTGGACTGTGACCAGTGCCCTGTTGGCCAGCTGCCATACCGCCCTTGCGGTGCGGGCCAGTGGGTCCACGAAACCAACATGACACCATCAAATGGGTTGTGTTGTGCTGGACCTTTGGGGCCCATTATTGTGTCACGGCCTGGTTGACCAGAGGATATTCTGTTACGTTGTCCGACCCGGCCCATAATTCTACTGAATCCAACTTGGCACACTGAATTCCATTAGAAATAGCTATGAAATTATCTTTTGTTTTTTATTTAAAGTTAAAAAGTATAGCAAAGACATAAATGTAGTACAAAAGAGATAATATATGTATGAGCATCTACCCTTTCTATTTCCATTTCATGACTTAACCCCTTCCCTCTTTAGCCACTTTTGACCTTCCTGACAGAGCCTCATTTTTCAAATCTGACATGTGTCACTTTATGTGGTAATAACTTCGGAATGCTTTCACCTATCCAAGCGATTCTGAGATTGTTTTCTCGTGACACATTGGACTTTATGTTACTGGCAAAATTTGCTCGATATGTTCAGTATTTAATTGTGAAAAACACCAAAATTTAGCGAAAAATTGCAAAAATTAGCATTTTTCTCAATTTAAATGTATCTGCTTGTAAGACAGGCAGTTATAATACACAAAATTGTTGCTAATTAACATCCCCCATATGTCTACTTTAGATTGGCATCGTTTTTTGAACATCCTTTTATTTTTCTATGACCTCACAAGGCTTAGAACTTTAGCAGCAATTTCTCACATTTTCAAGAAAATTTCAAAAGGCTATTTTTACAGGGGCCAGTTCAGTTGTGAAGTGGTTTTGAGGGCCTTATATATTAGAAACCCCAAAAAAGTCACCCCATTTTAAAAACTTCACCCCTCAAAGTATTCAAAACAGCATTTAGAAAATGTCTTAACCCTTTAAACATTTCACAGGAATTAAAGCAAAGTAGAGGTGAAATTTACAAATTTCATATTTTTCTGCAGAAATACATTTTTAATACAATTTTTTTTATAACACAGAAGGTTTTACCAGAGAAATGCAACTCAATATTTGTTGCCCAGTTTTTGCAGTTTTAGGAAATATCCCACATGTGGCCGTAGCGTGCTACTGGACTGAAACACCGGCCTCAGAAGCAAAGGAGCACCTAGTGGATTTTGGGGCCTTATTTTTGTTAGAATATATTTTAGGCACCATGTCAGGTTTGAAGGGCTCTTGCGGTGCCAAAACAGTCAAAATCCCCCAAAAGTGACCCCATCTGGGAAACTAGACACCTCAAGGAAATTATCTAGGGGTGTAGTGAGCATTTTCACCGCACAGGTTTTTTACAGAAATTATTGGAAGTAGGCCGTGAAAATTAAAATCAACATTTCTTCAAAGAAAATGTAGGTTTAGCGATTTTTTTTCTCATTTCCACAAGGACTAAAGGAGAAAAAGCACCGCAAAATTTGTAAAGCAATTTCTCCCGAGTAAAACAATACCTCACATGTGGTAATAAACGGTTGTTTGGAGACACGGCGTGGCTGAGAAGGGAAAGAGCGCCATTTGGCTTTTGGAGTTCACATTTAGCAGGAATGGTTTGCGGAGGCCATGTCACATTTACAAAGCCCCTGAGGGGACAAAACAGTGAAAACCCCAAACAAGTGACCCCATTTTGGAAACTATACCCCTTGAGGAAATTATCTAGGGGTATAGTGAGCATTTTGACCCCACAGGTTTTTTGCAGAAATTTTTGCAAGTAGGCTGTGAAAATGAAAATCTACATTTTTTCAAATAAAATGTAGGTTTAGCTAATTTTTTTTCATTTCCACAAGGACTAAAGGAGAAAAATCACCATAAAATTTGTAAAGAAATTTCTCCCGAGTAAAACAGTACCCCACATGTGGTAATAAACGGCTGTTTGGACACACGGCGAGGCTGAGAAGGGAAAGAGCGCCATTTGGCTTTTGGAACTCAAATTTAGCAGGAATGGTTTGCGGAGGCCATGTTACATTTACAAAGCCCCTGAGGGGACAAAACAGTGGAAACCCCCCACAAGTGACCCCATTTTGGAAACAACACCCATTGAGGAAATTATCTAGGGGTATAGTGAGCGATTTGACACCACAGTTTTTTTGCAGAAATTATTGGAAGTAGGCCCTGAAAATAATAATCTACATTTTTTCAAAGAAAATGTAGGTTTAGCTAATTTTTTCTCATTTCCAGAAGGACTAAAGGAGAAAAAGCACCACAAAATTTGTAAAGCAATTTCTCCCGAGTAAAACAATACCCCACATGTGGTAATAAACGGCTGTTTGGACGCACGGCAGGGCTTAGAAGGGAAAGAGCACTATTTGACTTTTTGAGATCACATTTAGCAGGAATGATTTGCGGAGGCCAGGTCACATTTGCAAAGCCCCTGAGGGGACAAAACAATGAAAACGCCCAAAAAGGGACTCCATTTAGGAAACTACACCTCTTGAAGAATGCATCTAGGGGTGTAGTGAGCATTTTGACCCCACAGATGTTTCATAGAATTTATTAGAATTAGGCAGTGAAAATAAAAACAGTCCTTTTTCTTCAATAAGACGTAGCTTTAGCGCAAATTTTTTCATTTTCTCAACAAATAAAGGAAAAAAAGAACCCAACATTTGTAAAGCTATTTCTCCCGAGTACGGCAATACCCCATATGTGGTCATAAACTGCTGTTTGGGCAAACGGCAGGGCTCAGAAGGGAAGGACCGCCATTTGGAGTGCAGATGTTGCTGGATTGGTTTCTGGGCACCTGTGGGCCCAAAACAGTGGAAACCCCCCAGAAGTGACCCCATTTTGTAAACTACACCCCTCAATGCATTTACCAAGGGGTGTAGTAAGCATTTTAACCCTGCAGGTGTTTTGTAGAAATTAGTGTGCGCTCAATGTTGCAGAGTGAAAATGGGATTTTTTTCCATAGATATGCCAATATGTGGTGCCCGGCTTGTGCCACCATAACAAGACAGCTCTCTAATTATTATGCGGTGTTTCCCGGTTTTAGAAACACCCTACATGTGGCCCTAATCTTTTGTCTGGACATATGACAGGGCTCAGAAGTGAAGAGTACCATGCGGAGTGGAGGCCTAATTTGGCGATTTACAAAGTATTGGTTCACAACTGCAGAGGCTCAGATGTGAAATAATAAAAAGAAACCCCTGATAAGTGACCCCATTATGGAACTGCACCCCTCAAGGCATTTATTAAGGGGTGTAGTGAGCATTTTCACCCCACAGGTCTTTTCCATAAATGAATGCGCTGCGGATGGTGCAAATTAAAAATTTATATTTTTCCCTAGATATGCCATTCAGTGGCAAATATGTCATGCCCAGCTTATGACGCTGGAGACACACACCACAAAAATTGTTAAAAGGGTTCTCACGGGTATGACGGTGCCATATATGTTGAAGGAAACTGCTGTTTGGGCACGCTGTAGGGTTCAGGGCCGAGGGAGCACCATTTGGCTTTTGGAGAGCGGATTTTGCTTGGTACTATATTTGTTTGAGTATTGCTGGTGTTTTATAATGTGGGGGTACATGTAAGCGGGGCGGAGTATATAAGGGGCATAGTCAGGTGGTATAAAAAAATAAAAATAATCCATAGATGTGTGTTACGCTGTGAAGCAATCCTTTCTGCACAGGCCGGTGTCGCACTGATAAATGGTGTCATTTCTTATCCCCCTTTTGGTCCACACTCCGCGCCTTTGTAGTTTGGGGAATTTTGCTGGGAAAGTATTATCCTGGTATAATACGGGCACCGTCGCTTCCATCGGATATGATTGGGCCCTCCCTTCCTGGTTCCCTAATTTTAGGTCCTTGATAAATCGCCTCTTGAAACAGAAGAAATGTTCTCCTCGGGCACAACTGCATATTTTTTTATTTCCTGACTTATTGGAGCCATAACTAATTTTATTTTTCATAGACGTAGCGGTATGAGGGCTGGTTTGTTGCGGGACGAGCTGTAGTTATTATTGGTACCATTTTGGGGTACATGTGACTTTTTGATCACCTTTTATCCTATTTTTTGGGATGCCAGGTAAACCAAAAAACGCAATTCTGGCACAGCTTTTTTTGGGTTTTTTTTATACAGAGTTCACCACGCATTATAAACTACATGTTACCTTTATTCTGCGGGTCAGTACGATTCCGGCGATACCTCATTTATAGAACTTTTTTATGTTTTACAACTTTTTGCACAATAAAATTACTTTTGTAAAAAGAATGTATTTTTTCTGTCGCCAAGTTGTGAGAACCATAACGTTTTAATTTTTTTGTCGACGGAGTTGTATGAGGGCTTGTTTTTTGCGGGACGAGCTATAGTTTTTATAGGTACCATTTTTGGATACGTGCGACTTTTTGATCACTTTTTATTGTAATATTTGTAGGGCAAAGTGACTAAAAAACAGAAACTCTGGTAACGTTTTTTACGGGTTTTTTTTACGCTGTTCACCGCGTGCAATAAATAATATAATATTTTGATACCTCCGGTCGTTACGGTCGTGGCGATACCAAATACATATGGTTTATTATTATTTTTCAATAATAAAGGACTTGATAAGAGTAAAAGGGGGATTGTGTGTTATTTGATTACTTGAAACTTTTATTGTTTTCAAACTTTTATTTTTTGCACTTTTTTTTACACTTTTTTATACTTTTTTTACACTTTTTCTCAAGTCCCACTAGGGGACTTGAAGGTCCAACGGTCAGATTTTTTTTTTTCTAATACATTGCACTACCTATGTAGTGCAATGTATTAGATCTGTCAGTCATTCACTGACAGCAAGCCGTTTAGGCTTCGCCTCCCGGCGGGGCCTAAATCGGCTTCCGTAATGGCAGAGCAGGAGACCATTGTGTCTCCTGTTGCCATAACAGCAGTCGCCAGTCCCGATTGCCTGTCAGGGCTGGCGATCTGCTTGTAACCGCTACGATGCAGCAATCGCTTTCGATTGCTGCATCGAAGGGGTTAATGGCAGGGATCGGAGCTAGCTCCGGTTCCTGCCGTTACAGGTGGATGTCAGCTGTACAGTACAGCTGACTTCCACCGCTGATGACGCCGGATCAGCTCCTGACCCGGCGCCATCTTGCCGGCAGCTACGGAAGCCGATCAGGCTCCGCCGCCGGGCGGATCTTGACCGGCTTCGGTGCTAGGCAGACCGGGAGGCCAGTATTAGGCCTCCGGTTGCCATTGCAGCCACCGGAACCCCGGCAATTTCATTACTGGGGTTCCGATGAGCTGCAAACACCTTAAGTGCAGCGATCGCGTTTGAGCGCTGCACTTAAGGGGTTAATGGCGGGGATCGAAGCTAATTTCGGTCCCCGCCGTTACAGTCGGATGTCAGCTGTAAGATACAGCTGAGATCCGGTGATGATGGGACCGGCTCAGCTTCTGAGCCGGTGCCAAACGTTTGACGTACATGTACGGCAAGATGCGGGAAGTCAGTACTTTCCATGACGTACATGTACGTCAAATGTCGGGAAGGGGTTAAACAACAGTTGTGTGTTTATAAAATTGTAGCTTCCTTGAATTTATGAATAATTTTTCAGGCTCAAATTCTTTGACTGATTATTCCACACATATTATAAATAATAATTTAGCACAGAACTGGAAATTACTTTAAAGGAAGTTTTCAATATCAAGCATGCCAGTAAATAAAACCTATGTAATTTAATTCCCATAATGAATCATAAGGATTACCAAAGTGAAATAAAACATAAACAAATTGGGTAAAAGTAATGTGCTCTAATTTAGTTATATTGTACAGCACAGTACATTACATTTACTAAGTGATGTTTACGTATTATTATGGGGTACTTTAAAACTTTACTGCAATTGTGGTTGCAGCCAAGCTACTGTATGGGCAAAGTATAGCAATTTCTAAGCACTATTCCTTTTGAAATTCCCATTGTTGAGTAAGAAAAAAATAAAATCGAATTTTAATAATAAGTGCTTAGGCTGTGTTCATTTTGAATTTGTCTAATTCTAAACTCCAGGCATAGGATGTCTAGAAGAGCTTTGTCTTGAGATTTTATTTTATTTTTTTATAAATGATCAATCATCTAGCCAAGAGACTGGTAGTCTGTACAAGTGAGCAACAAACTGGCCATGGGTGTCTGTATAAGTGAAAAAACTGCTTGGCACGTGATGTATCTAGGTGTCTAAATAAATGGGTGCGCCTCTGGACATTAGTGAGCGAGTCACTGTATTATGCAATTTAACAGTTATTTGTGCACTGCATGTTGTTGTTTTTTGTGCATTATATGGCATTACTCTTTCGGCATTGTAAAGCACTATTACTTGGACATTTTTTGTCAGTAATATTTGCATACACCATAGAACCTTTATTTGCCTATAGTGCAGCAGTTGTATGTATTTTTTTGCATGGTATTCTTTTACATACTGTAGTTCTGTTATTTGTGTACTGTAGGGTGCTGCTATCCATGCACTGTATATCACCGTTATTTGCAAACTGCCCAAGATTGTATTTATTATGTTTGGAATTATTTGCATACTTTCTAGCTCCATTTTTTGTGCAACCATTACTTATCTGGCAATTCAGACACCTTATAGAACTATTACTTGGGCACCACATTGCAGTATTATTTGCACACTGTGGGGAACTATTATTTGTACTCTGTAATTCATGCTCTGAATGTCACTGTAATTTCTTCATTCTATGGCATGATAATTTTAAATATTTTATATTTTGTGAGACTAAGCTCCACTATGCCATACTCCGTTACCTAGATCTAAGGCCTGAGTAGTGGTTAAAAAACTTGTTACATTGGTAGATTGTGGATTTTAGCATCCTCTTCACAAAGGGGGGTTTGTGTGGAGATTCAACTGAAACAAGTACATCAGATATAAAACTGCATGGTAGTTTGTTCGTTTATTAAGTTATGTCCGATTTGTTATATGTCATAAGAATAGGTAACCACAACTATAATTATGGCTGGCCAAAGAAAAAAATGCTACAACTGACAGAAATAAGAAGATGGGGTTAGGTAACTTTTGCGGGCACTGCTTAACCATTCTTGATTTTCCTGGGATATGTCTTTAAATGGAAGGTGTCAGGATTTTACATTTTTTTTTATCATATTGCTTTTAGTATGATATTAAAATAAATTTTATTTATTTGTGTTCTTGTGTTCTACTTTTTACTTTTTTCTAACTTTTACTTCTCTATGGGGGCTGCCATTTTTTTTTCCTCTCTGTATGTGTCGATTAATAACACATACAGAGATGGAATATGGCACATACAACCCCATAGAGAATGCGAACGGGAGCCGTTCCATTCACTATAGCGTACGCCGTCGGTGTGGTAAAAGCGCATGCGGCGCTCCCACACAGTCCAAAACGAAGCTCGTTTGCAGAGCGAAATCCGGCGCCATTTTCATGTGGACTTGAAGCCGCTGCCGGAAAGTAAGATGACGACTTCCGGCCGCGGCTTCCGCCCATATGTTCAAGGCAGCGAAGGCGCAAGGCATAGGAGCGGAGGCGGCAGCGGCGGCAGGAGCAGGTAATTTATGCTCGTGTATGTGATATGTGTATTATGTTCGTTTATGTTCGTGTTATACTGTTTGCTAAGCACTTTATCTAATCCTCCCACACTGTGCAGTCGTCAGAAAATGGCCCTCCTACACCTGGCACTAGCCAGAAGAAGGGAGGGGGGATGTGTGAGGACACTAGAGAGAGCGTGTCTACCCCAAATTTGCAGCATAAAGCAATGAGGTTGCTTTACCACAATGACCATGCTGCAATTTTGGGAACTTCTCCCTCTATTGCCCAGCACATGGAAATGTTATAAATTAGAATCTAATTTATAATATTTCCTGACTTGTGAAAAAAAAAAAAAATTAAAACAATGTGTAATCACTCAAATAATAATTGTTTAACTAAAAAAAATTAAAAATATTTCCTTTAAGGAAGATGTTTATGCTAATGTCTCATTTGCCCCTGAATTTGTGAGCTGCAAATGATGAAAGTTTAATTAAAAAATAAAAATACAAATTCATATTGTACAATACAAGTAAACACAGGCTTTTTATTATTACCCATAGTTACTAGACATATTCTTACTGAATTGCACATCAATAATACACATTGGTGAAATGATTTAGCACATCGGTTTAATGATTACCCTAAACTTTATAACAAGGCATGTTTTATGAAAAAATAGTACCCCCACTGTTTTATTAATGAGCAATTCTTGTGAAAATGATTGTAGATTATGAACCTAAAAAAAAAAAGAATTGATTTATTTTAAGCACTGCATTTCCAATCACAGCATTTATTGTGGTTATCCAGCCTGCTAATACAGTTCTAAAAAAAACACCTTCACCCGCTCCGCAGTTATGCAATGCAATCAGCATTCTTGTAAAATTCTTAGGACTGGAGTGATCTACCTACATTGCTCACATATGATTGAGCCTTAAAAAAATATATATTATTCTATACTGGTTAACCAATGTCTGTTTTTTTCCTTGCACCATTATATCTTATGCCTCTATTTTGCATGGAGGGTCCTTATTAGTGCATTAATCTCTGCATCAGGTTTGGACATACTGTCTGTGTAGCATATTTAGTAGCCCTGGGAGGAGAGAAGGTGGTGGGCCCTGAGGGAAAAGTGGCCCACCACCTGCAAAATGTTTATTGGCATAAGTAAAACCATAGAGAGAAGCACTATGCTCTAAGCACATTATTTATAAGTTAAATAGCACAAAGTAGTAGTGCAAGATGCCATTTTGCTTAAAGTTAATTCTAGATTGAGGTTGATGGGGGCCCCAAGGCAGGAAATTTGGTGGGCCTCCCCCTGTAACAATCATATAATATGAGGCTAACTTAAAGGGATTGTCTGAGAAAATAAGAAAACAAACTGGCTACGGAAAAAGTGATAAAATACCAAACCAAAACATAATTCGCCCATTAATTCCCCTGCAACTTTAGCGCTGATGTCATGGTGGTTTGATATTTTTGTTACATTTTTTGAAGCCAGTTTTGTTTTTTTATTATTTCGGATAACCCCTTTAAGTTGCATTCAGGGATTAGATAATTGTCAACAGATCTGACAGGATTCAATGTGGCCAATTTTGACAGCAGTCAATGACAAAATAATGTGTATGAGGTAGGCCCACTGTCTATCAGTGTAAAAACAAAAAGCAATGGCTTTTCACAAGCCCTCCAGGCCTGCTTGTAGTAGTAGCATAAACCTAAAAGCGTATAGGGCACAATTAACACAAGTAGATAGGAAAATAGAACAATTTTTATTGAAAAAATACAACATTAAAAGATGGGTCGTACTGAGCAAAAGCACAGAGACGTCTGACACTTGCAGAGAACGTACAAACACAAGGGGATACCTGACAATGTCAAGAATATATATCCTTGATCTGGGTACAAATGGCCTGATCACAGTGATAATTTTGTTATGCGTTATGTGTGGATAGGATGTAAGTGTAACCAGCACATTGGTTATCAACAAAGAATGAACAACTGTGGTCCAGAAATGACACTGATGTGCTAGCAATACAGGATACAGGCAAGTTAGGTGGAACAAAACCAAAGCAAGGAAGCATGTAACGTACCCATTGTGGTCCTCTGCTTGGAGAGAACGTCAGTCCCGACGCGCGTTTCGGCGAAATGCCTTCGTCCGGGGGTGGTAGTAGCAGCAGCACATTAACAGACTGGACAGTCACAGGACAAAGCCCTGTGGTGGGGCAGGCCTGCTTGTAGCAGACGGCACTGGGGGTGGATTGGTGGTATAAGTAGTAGCAGCAACAACAGCGGCACATTAAAAAAAGAGTGGACAGGACAGAATCCCGTAGTAGCAGGCGGCATTAGCAGGCGGCAGCGGCAGCAGCAGCAGCAATGTCAGATCTGATCAGTGGCATCAGGCACAGGGGTTTTAAAATCCTCACCGATCCACGCTTGATTCATTTTCAGAAACGTGAGATTTTCCAAGCTGTTGGCGGAAAATCTTGTTCGCTTAGGGGTGATGAAGCCCCCTGCCGAGCTGAATACCCTCTCTGACGCTACACTGGAGCGTGGACAAGACAGTACACCGATGGCAAACTGGGCCAGCTCTTGCCAATGATCCAAGCTATTGACCCAGAAGTCCATGGGGTCTGGGATCAGGATTTCTGACGGAGAAAGGGCACAGTCCAGGTACGAGTGAACCTGGTTGGTTAGGTGCTGGTGATGGTGAACATCCCTTTGGTGACTACGATGTGTGTCAGGTCGGGGTATTGGATGTAAAAATGTTGTCATCATATTTTCCAAACTGAATTGGCTGCTGCCTCTGCTGCTGCCTATTGCAGAGGTAGCTCTGCCAGAGGCGGTGGAACGATGAGACAGTGGGGAGCGGAGAGTGGCCCCCCGGTCAGACATGCTTGAAGCAGGTGTTTGCCATTTGAAAGCCGTGACAAGCTGGCTGCATAGCTTCTCTCGATAATAAGCCAATTTTGCCTCACTCTTGGAAGGTGCAAAAAACTCCCCCATTCTGGCTTTATACCGAGGGTCTAAAAGTGTGGCTCTCCAGTACTCATCTCTTTGCTTCATGCTAACAATACGACAGTCAGCGCGCAAGTAACGAAGCATACAGCTCGCCATCCTGGCCAGCGTTTCAGAGGGCCCGGTTGGTTCCATCTCCGCCCCATACTGCCATGGTTGTCCATCATCAAGGTCGTCGTCAGACTCGTCATCAACATCATCACTGTCATGTTGTGCGGCTGCCTCGTCCCTATCCCTTCCTGTGATTCCATCTCCAAATCCAGCTCCTCTTCAGGTCCTGTTTCCTCATCCTCATCCTCCTCCTCCTCAACATCCATAGCCAGATGTGATCCTTCCTCCATCCTTTGCTGAATCATCGCTGTGAGCGTTTGCTCCATAATGAATATTAGCGGCATAACATCGTTCATTCCGCTAGCGTCACGGCTCACAAATCGTGTGGTCTCTTCAAAGGGCCTCAAAACGCAACATGCGTTTCTAACCAGCTGCCAGTGCCTGAGCTCGAAATTACACTGGCTCCAAACGCTGCCCGTCTGCTGCATTAGGAAATCATTCACAGCTTTCCGCTGTTCGTACAGACGGTCCAACATGTGCAGGGTGGAATTCCAGCATGTTGGAACGTCCCAAATCAGGCTGTGTTCTGGGAGATTGTTTTACGCTGCAAGTCCAGGAGGGCGTGCTTAAATGCATACGAACGTCTAAAGCGAACGCAAACCCACCTGGACATGGCCAGCACACCCTTCAAACCAACATATGACTTTAAGAAGCGTGTTATGACCAGATTGATCACATGTGCCATGCAAGGAGCATGTGTCAGGTGACCTAGACGCAGTGCAGTCACAACGTTCCTCCCGTTATCTGACACAACATTGCCCAGTGTGAGTTTCAGAAAAGACAGCCAGCGTGCGATTTCCTCCTTGATGCACAGCAGCTCCTGCCCTGTGTGGCTTTTCTCGCCCAGGCTCAGCAGGTGTAAGACAGCATTGTGGCGCTTCACCTTGCACCTATGAAAAGAGGAGGGAGGAGGAGTGGAAGATACGCTGTGTCCTGTCGGGGACGGGAAGACCTCCATTGAGAAGGGCAAGGAGGAGGACTAGGAGCAGGAGGATGGTAGGCGCCTGGTGTCCGGGGTTGAACCAGAAAAATACAAGCGTGGAGGTGGTAATGCATGGCATTGCTGCGGGGGTGCATCGAACTGCAAAATATTGACCCAGTGGGCCGTGAAAGACATGTACTGTCCCTGCCCATAGTTGCTGCTCCACGTGTCGACGGTGGCAGGTACCCTGCTGCACACGGATAATTGCAAGGACTGGCCCAGTTTTTCCTCCACGTGCTTGTGCAAGGCAGGGACAGCTGTTTTGGAGAAGTAATGGCGGCTAGGTATTCGCCACCTAGGCTGAACGCACGCCATCAATTGCTTGAAGCCGGCAAAGTCGACCAGGTGGTACGGCAGCGACTGCACCACCAACAACTTAGCCAGGTGTGAATTATGCCGCACGACAAGTGGATGACTGGGTATATATTGTTGCTTATTGGACAACGATTCCGTAATGGATAACTGACAGGACGTAAGAGGTGCACTAGATGACAGTGATGATGATGACAACGAGATGGTGGATAAGGCCTGGCTACTACTTAGATGACAGGGACTCGGAGCAGCAGCAGCAGCAGCGGCAGAGGGGTCTTCATTAGATGAACATGATGGTGGGGCATGTTAATTGTCCCACATGGCCTTGTGATGCCACTCCATGTGTTTACGTAGAGCGGTAGTTCCTACATTGCTGACCTGCCCACGCCTCACTTTCTGCTTGCAGATAAGGCACTGTGCCATGTTTTCGTCCTCCGGGAAGGTACACAAAAATTGCCACACGGCAGAGTACCGTAAAGAGGTAGTAACACGTCATCCACCACCACCACCAGCACCACCACCACCCGAGCTTGCCCCTTGTGTGGCAGGCTTTTTTCGGGAGCCTACACCAGTAGCAGCAGTGTCGCCGTCACCGGCTCCTGAGCTGACCCTACCGCTGCAACGTTTTGCAGATTGACTTCTGCCCCTACCTCTTTTTGGCTGTTTATCACTGCCAGTGCCGCCACTACTACCCTCCTCCTCTGACGCCGTAATCACCTCGTCATCTGGTTCCCACGTCCTGTCTAAAACAACATCATCATAGCCCTCCTCATCATCCCCGCACTTCTGTCACTGTGTTGTGAATGTGATGTGACATCATGGCGGGCTCCATGCCCCCCCTCATTAATGCATCTGCCACCACGGCTACCACCAACACCCCCACTACCACAGCTATGCGTCTCGGACACCGCTTCCACCTCCACCACCGCCGCAACACACTCCGTTGGCTGACTCGCGGAAAACAAATCATCATCACTATGTTGTTCAGTAATAACTTCCTTCGCACCCGAGGAGATGTCTCTTAGGACTCTCAGGAAAGATGGCTTCCCGCTAGGAAAGGGGAGTGAAGACATAGATGATGGAATGGAAACGTTAGAAATACCCATATTACTACTGTCACTGTGCCAAGAAACTGTAGAGGATCTGGAATCCAACTAAACCTGGCTTGAAGCCAGATCGTCAGAGTCTTCCTGCTGAGATGACCGCGAGCCAGCCAACCAGTCCACAATGGCAGTATTGTCTAAAGTAACCTGCCCACCGGAGGAGATGGACAAGTCTGGCTTGCTGATACTGCTACTACTACCAGCATGCACATGGCTGCTGCTACTAGAGGAACTGGGCACATTTCTTGTGCCACAAATGCTGGTACTGGGTCTAACACCAACAGATCCAACATTTTGACTGGAAGAGGACATGGCATTGGTGTTTTTTCCTCTACCCCGTCCTTTCACAACCTTTTTTTTACCATACATTTCACTGCTGGAGTGCAGCAAGTTGAATCAAAACCCCAGGGATGAGCCCCTTCTAAAAGCATATTCACACACTGGCTTGGCAAATGGCTATGAATGAGAATTTCTATCAGCCACTGTGCACTGACTCAGGGAATGCTGGCCCTGGTCGTTGTAGTACTACAAAAGCTGCCTCAGCTGCCTTTATTGCAAGTTGGAGGCAACGGGGATGAGCCCCTTCTAAAAGCGTATTCACACACTGGCTTGGCAAATAGCAATGAATGAGAATTTCTATCAGCTACTGTGCACTGACTCAGGGAATGCTGGCCCTGGGCGTTTAGTACTACAAAGGCTGCCTCAGCTGCCTGTATTGCAAGTTGGATGCAACTGGGATGAGCCCCTTCTAAAAGCGTATTCACACACTGGCTTGGCAAACGGCAATGAATGAGAATTTCTATCAGCCACTGTGCACTGACTCAAGGAATGCTGGGCGTTGTAGTACTACAAAGGCTGCCTCAGCTGCCTGTATTGCAAGTTGGATGCAATGGGGATGAGCCCCTTCTAAAAGCGTATTCACACACTGGCTTGACATATGGCAATGAATGAGAATTTCTATCAGCTACTGTGCACTGACTCAGGGAATGCTGGCCCTGGGCGTTTAGTACTACAAAGGCTGCCTCAGCTGGCTGTATTGCAAGTTGGATGCAACGGGGATGAGCCCCTTCTAAAAGCGTATTCACACACTGGCTTGGCAAACGGCAATGAATGAGAATTTCTATCAGCCACTATGCACTGACTCAGGGAATGCTGGGCGTTGTAGTACTACAAAGGCTGCCTCAGCTGCCTATATTGCAAGTTGGATGCAATGGGGATGAGCCCCTTCTAAAAGCGTATTCACACACTGGCTTGACAAATGGCAATGAATGAGAATTTCTATCAGCCACTGTGCACTGACTCAGGGAACGCTGGGCGTTGTTGTACTACAAAGGCTGCCTCAGCTTACTGTATTGCAAGTTGGATGCAACGGGGATGAGCCCCTTCTAAAAGCGTATTCACACACTGGCTTGGCAAATGGCAATGAATGAGAATTTCTATCAGCCACTGTGCACTGACTCAGGGAATGCTGGCCCTGGGCTTTGTAGTACTACAAAGGCTGCCTCAGCTGCCTTTATTGCAAGTTGGATGCAACGGGGATGAGCCCCTTCTAAAAGCGTATTCACACACTGGCTTGGCAAATGGCAATGAATGAGAATTTCTATCAGCTACTGTGCACTGACTCATGGAATGCTGGCCCTGGGCGTTTAGTACTACAAAGGCTGCCTCAGCTGCCTGTATTGCAAGTTGGATGCAACGGGGATGAGCCCCTTCTAAAAGCGTATTCACACACTGGCTTGGCAAATGGCAATGAATGAGAATTTCTATCAGCCACTGTGCACTGACTCAGGGAATGCTGGGCATTGTAGTACTACAAAGGCTGCCTCAGCCGGCTGTATTGCAAGTTGGATGCAACGGGGATGAGCCCCTTCTAAAAGCGTATTCACACACTGGCTTGGCAAACGGCAATGAATGAGAATTTCTATCAGCCACTGTGCACTGACTAAGGGAATGCTGGGCGTTGTAGTACTACAAAGGCTGCCTCAGCTGCCTGTATTGCAAGTTGGATGCAATGGGGATGAGCCCCTTCTAAAAGCGTATTCACACACTGGCTTGACAAATGGCAATGAATGAGAATTTCTATCAGCTACTGTGCACTGACTCAGGGAATGCTGGCCCTGGGCGTTTAGTACTACAAAGGCTGCCTCAGCTGCCTTTATTGCAAGTTGGATGCAACGGGGATGAGCCCCTTCTAAAAGCGTATTCACACACTGGCTTGGCAAATGGCAATGAATGAGAATTTCTATCAGCTACTGTGCACTGACTCAGGGAATGCTGGCCCTGGGCGTTTATTACTACAAAGGCTGCCTCAGCTGCCTGTATTGCAAGTTGGATGCAACGGGGATGAGCCCCTTCTAAAAGCGTATTCACACACTGGCTTGGCAAATGGCAATGAATGAGAATTTCTATCAGCCACTATGCACTGACTCAGGGAATGCTGGGCGTTGTATTACTACAAAGGCTTCCTCAGCTGCCTGTATTGCAATTTGGATGCAATGGGGATGAGCCCCTTCCAAAAGCGTATTCACACACTGGCTTGACAAATGGCAATGAATGAGAATTTCTATCAGCCACTGTGCACTGACTCAGGGAACGCTGGGCGTTGTTGTACTACAAAGGCTGCCTCAGCTGCCTGTATTGCAAGTTGGATGCAACGGGGATGAGCCCCTTCTAAAAGCGTATTCACACACTGGCTTGGCAAATGGCAATGAATGAGAATTTCTATCAGCCACTGTGCACTGACTCAGGGAATGCTGGGCGTTATAGTACAACAAAGGCTGCCTCAGCTGCCTGTATTGCAAGTTGGATGCAACGAGGATGAGCCCCTTCTAAAAGCGTATTCACACACTGGCTTAGAAAATGGCAATGAATGAGAATTTCTATCAGCCACTGTGCACTGACTCAGGGAATGCTGGGCGTTGTAGTACTACAAAGGCTGCCTCAGCTGCCTGTATTGCAAGTTGGATGCAGTGGGGATGAGCCCCTTCTAAAAGCGTATTTACACTCTGGCTTGGCAAATGGCAATGAATGAGAATTTCTATCAGCCACTGTGCACTGACTCAGGGAATGCTGGCCCTGGGCGTTGTAGTACTACAAAGGCTGCCTCATCTGCCTGTATTGCAAGTTGGATGCAACGGGGATGAGCCCCTTCTAAAAGCGTATTCACACACTGGCTTGGCAAATAGCAATGAATGAGAATTTCTATCAGCTACTGTGCACTGACTCAGGGAATGCTGGCCCTGGGCGTTTAGTACTACAAAGGTTGCCTCAGCTGCCTGTATTGCAAGTTGGATGCAACGGGGATGAGCCCCTTCTAAAAGCGTATTCACATACTGGCTTGGCAAATGGCAATGAATGAGAATTTCTATCAGCCACTGTGCACTGACTCAGGGAATGCTGGCCCTGGGCGTTTAGTACTACAAAGGCTGCCTCAGCTGCCTGTATTGCAAGTTGAATGCAATGGGGATGAGCCCCTTCTAAAAGCGTATTCACACACTGGCTTGGCAAATGGCAATGAATGAGAATTTCTATCAGCCACTGTGCACTGACTCAGGGAATGCTGGGCGTTGTAGTACTACAAAGGCTGCCTCAGCTGCCTGTATTACAAGTTGAATGCAATGGGGATGAGCCCCTTCTAAAAGCGTATTCACACATTGGCTTAGCAAATGGCAATGAATGAGAATTTCTATCAGCCACTGTGCACTGACTCAGGGAATGCTGGGCATTGTAGTACTACAAAGGCTGCCTCAGCTGCCTGTATTGCAAGTTTGATGTAACGGGGATGAGCCCCTTCTAAAAGCGTATTCACACACTGGCTTGGCAAATGGCAATAAATGAGAATTTCTATCAGCCACTGTGCACTGACTCAGGGAATGCTGGGCGTTGTAGTACTACAAAGGCTGCCTTAGCTGCCTGTATTGCAAGTTGGATGCAACGGGGATGAGCCCCTTCAAAAAGCGTATTCACACACTGGCTTGTCAAATGGCAATGAATAAGAATTTCTATCAGCCACTGTGCACTGACTCAGGGAATGCTGGGCGTTGCAGTACTACAAAGGCTGCCTCAGCTGCCTGTATTGCAAGTTGGATGCAACGGTGATGAGCCCCTTCTAAATGCGTATTCACACACTGGCTTGGCAAATGGCAATGAATGAGAATTTCAATCAACCACTGTGCACTGACTCAGGGAATGCTGGGCGTTTAGTACTACAAAGGCTGCCTCAGCTGCCTGTATTGCAAGTTGGATGCAACGGGGATGAGCCCCTTCTAAAAGCGTATTCACACACTGGCTTGGCAAATGGCAATGAATGAGAATTTCTATCAGCCACTGTGCACTAACTCAGGGAATGCTGGGCGTTGTTGTACTACAAAGGCTGCCTCAGCTACCTGTATTGCAAGTTTGATGCAACGGGGATGAGCCCCTTCTAAAAGCGTATTCACACACTGGCTTGGCAAATGGCAGTGAATGAGAATTTCTATCAGCCACTGTGCACTGACTCAGGGAATGCTGGGCGTTGTAATACTACAAAGGCTGCCTCAGCTGCCTGTATTGCATGTTGGATGCAACGGGGATGAGCCCCTTCTAAAAGCATATTCACACACTGGCTTAGCAAATGGCAATGAATGAGAATTTCTATCAGCCACTGTGCACTGACTCAGGGAATGCTGGGCGTTGTAGTACTACAAAGGCTGCCTCAGCTGCCTGTATTGCAAGTTTGTTGCAACGGGGATGAGCCCCTTCTAAAAGCGTATTCACACACTGGCTTGGCAAATGGCAATGAATGAGAATTTCTATCAGCCACTGTGCACTGACTCAGGGAATGCTGGCCCTGGGCGTTTAGTACTACAAAGGCTGCCTCAGCTGCCTGTATTGGAAGTTGGATGCAACGGGGATGAGCCCCTTCTAAAAGCGTATTCACACACTGGCTTGGCAAATGGCAATGAATAAGAATTTCTATCAGCCACTGTGCACTGACTCAGGGAATGCTGGGCGTTGCAGTACTACAAAGGCTGCCTCAGCTGCCTGTATTGCAAGTTGGATGCAACGGTGATGAGCCCCTTCTAAAAGCGTATTCACACACTGGCTTGGCAAATGGCAATGAATGAGAATTTCAATCAACCACTGTGCACTGACTCAGGGAATTCTGGGCGTTTAGTACTACAAAGGCTGTCTCAGCTGCACGTATTGCAAGTTGGATGCAACGGGGATGAGCCCCTTCTAAAAGCGTATTCACACACTGGCTTGTCAAATGGCAATGAATGAGAATTTCTATCAGCCACTGTGCACTGACTCAGGGAACGCTGGGCATTGTAGTACTACAAAGGCTGCCTCAGCTGCCTGTATTGCAAGTTGGATGCAACGGGGATGAGCCCCTTCTAAAAGCGTATTCACACACTGGCTTGGCAAATGGCAATGAATGAGAATTTCTATCAGCCACTGTGCACTGACTCAGGGACTGCTGGGCGTTGTAGTACTACAAAGGCTGCCTCAGCTGCCTGTATTGCAGTTTGGATGCAACGAGGATGAGCCCCTTCTAAAAGCGTATTCACACACTGGCTTAGCAAATGGCAATGAATGAGAATTTCTATCAGCCACTGTGCACTGACTCAGGGAATGCTGGCCCTGGGCGTTGTAGTACTACAAAGGCTGCCTCAGCTGCCTGTATTGCAAGTTGGATGCAACGGGGATGAGCCCCTTCTAAAAGCGTATTCACATACTGGCTTGGCAAATGGCAATGAATGAGAATTTCTATCAGCCACTGTGCACTGACTCAGGGAATGCTGGCCCTGGGCGTTTAGTACTACAAAGGCTGCCTTAGCTGCCTGTATTGCAAGTTGGATGCAACGGGGATGAGCCCCTTCTAAAAGCGTATTCACACACTGGCTTGGCAAATGGCAATGAATGAGAATTTCTATCAGCCACTGTGCACTGACTAAGGGAATGCTGGGCGTTGTTGTACTACAAAGGCTGCCTCAGCTACCTGTATTGCAATTTTGATGCAACGGGGATGAGCCCCTTCTAAAAGCGTATTCACACACTGGCTTGGCAAATGGCAGTGAATGAGAATTTCTATCAGCCACTGTGCACTGACTCAGGGAATGCTGGCCCTGGGCGTTTAGTACTACAAAGGCTGCCTCAGCTGCCTGTATCGGAAGTTGGATGCAACGGGGATGAGCCCCTTCTAAAAGCGTATTCACACACTGGCTTGGCAAATGGCAATGAATGAGAATTTCTATCAGCCACTGTGCACTGACTCAGGGAATGCTGGGCGTTGTAGTACTACAAAGGCTGCCTCAGCTGCCTGTATTGCAAGTTGGATGCAACGGGGATGAGCCCCTTCTAAAAGCGTATTCACACACTGGCTTGTCAAATGGCAATGAATGAGAATTTCTATCAGCCACTGTGTACTGACTCAGGGAATGCTGGCCCTGGGCGTTGTAGTACTACAAAGGCTGCCTCAGCTTCCTGTATTGCAAGTTGGATGCAACGGGGATGAGCCCCTTCTAAAAGCGTATTCACACACTGGCTTGGCAAATGGCAATGAATGAGAATTTCTATCAGCCACTGTGTACTGACTCAGGGAATGCTGGCCCTGGGCGTTGTAGTAGTACAAAGGCTGCATCAGCTGCCTGTATTGCAAGTTGGATGCAACGGGGATGAGCCCCTTCTAAAAGCGTATTCACACATTGGCTTGGCAAATGGCAATGAATGAGAATTTCTATCAGCCACTGTGCACTGACTCAGGGAATGCTGGGCGTTGTAGTACTACAAAGGCTGCCTCAGCTGCCTGTATTGCAAGTTGGATGCAACGGGGATGATCCCCTTCTAAAAGCGTATTCACACACTGGCTTGGCAAATGGCAATGAATGAGAATTTCTATCAGCCACTGTGCACTGACTCAGGGACTGCTGGGCGTTGTAGTACTACAAAGGCTGCCTCAGCTGCCTGTATTGCAGTTTGGATGCAACGAGGATGAGCCCCTTCTAAAAGCGTATTCACACACTGGCTTAGCAAATGGCAATGAATGAGAATTTCTATCAGCCACTGTGCACTGACTCAGGGAATGCTGGCCCTGGGCGTTGTAGTACTACAAAGGCTGCCTCAGCTGCCTGTATTGCAAGTTGGATGCAACGGGGATGAGCCCCTTCTAAAAGCGTATTCACATACTGTCTTGGCAAATGGCAATGAATGAGAATTTCTATCAGCCACTGTGCACTGACTCAGGGAATGCTGGCCCTGGGCGTTTAGTACTACAAAGGCTGCCTTAGCTGCCTGTATTGCAAGTTGGATGCAACGGGGATGAGCCCCTTCTAAAAGCGTATTCACACACTGGCTTGGCAAATGGCAATGAATGAGAATTTCTATCAGCCACTGTGCACTGACTCAGGGAATGCTGGGCGTTGTTGTACTACAAAGGCTGCCTCAGCTACCTGTATTGCAAGTTTGATGCAACGGGGATGAGCCCCTTCTAAAAGCGTATTCACACACTGGCTTGGCAAATGGCAGTGAATGATAATTTCTATCAGCCACTGTGCACTGACTCAGGGAATGCTGGGCGATGTAATACTACAAAGGCTGCCTCAGCTGCCTGTATTGTATGTTGGATGCAACGGGGATGAGCCCCTTCTAAAAGCATATTCACACACTGGCTTAGCAAATGGCAATGAATGAGAATTTCTATCAGCCACTGTGCACTGACTCAGGGAATGCTGGGCGTTGTAGTACTACAAAGGCTGCCTCAGCTGCCTGTATTGCAAGTTTGTTGCAACGGGGATGAGCCCCTTCTAAAAGTGTATTCACACACTGGCTTGGCAAATGGCAATGAATGAGAATTTCTATCAGCCACTGTGCACTGACTCAGGGAATGCTGGCCCTGGGCGTTTAGTACTACAAAGGCTGCCTCAGCTGCCTGTATTGGAAGTTGGATGCAACGGGGATGAGCCCCTTCTAAAAGCGTATTCACACACTGGCTTGGCAAATGGCAATGAATGAGAATTTCTATCAGCCACTGTGCACTGACTCAGGGAATGCTGGGCGTTGTAGTACTACAAAGGCTGTCTCAGCTGCCTGTATTGCAAGTTGGATGCAACGGGGATGAGCCCCTTCTAAAAGCGTATTCACACACTGGCTTGTCAAATGGCAATGAATGAGAATTTCTATCAGCCACTGTGTACTGACTCAGGGAATGCTGGCCCTGGGCGTTGTAGTACTACAAAGGCTGCCTCAGCTTCCTGTATTGCAAGTTGGATGCAACGGGGATGAGCCCCTTCTAAAAGCGTATTCACACACTGGCTTGGCAAATGGCAATGAATGAGAATTTCTATCAGCCACTGTGTACTGACTCAGGGAATGCTGGCCCTGGGCGTTGTAGTAGTACAAAGGCTGCATCAGCTGCCTGTATTGCAAGTTGGATGCAACGGGGATGAGCCCCTTCTAAAAGCGTATTCACATACTGGCTTGGCAAATGGCAATGAATGAGAATTTCTATCAGCCACTGTGCACTGACTCAGGGAATGCTGGCCCTGGGCGTTTAGTACTACAAAGGCTGCCTCAGCTGCCTGTATTGCAAGTTGGATGCAACGGGGATGAGCCCCTTCTAAAAGCGTATTCACACATTGGCTTGGCAAATGGCAATGAATGAGAATTTCTATCAGCCACTGTGCACTGACTCAGGGAATGCTGGGCGTTGTAGTACTACAAAGGCTGCCTCAGCTGCCTGTATTGCAAGTTGGATGCAACGGGGATGAGCCCCTTCTAAAAGCGTATTCACACACTGGCTTGGCAAATGGCAATGAATGAGAATTTCTATCAGCCACTGTGCACTGACTCAGGGAATGCTGGGCGTTGTAGTACTACAAAGGCTGCCTCAGCTGCCTGTATTGCATGTTGGATGCAACGGGGATGAGCCCCTTCTGAAAGCATATTCACACACTGGCTTAGCAAATGTCAATGAATGATAATTTCTATCAGCCACTGTGCACTGACTCAGGGAATGCTGGGCGTTGTAGTACTACAAAGGCTGCCTCAGCTGCCTGTATTGCAAGTTTGTTGCAACGGGGATGAGCCCCTTCTAAAAGCGTATTCACACACTGGCTTGGCAAATGGCAATGAATGAGAATTTCTATCAGCCACTGTGTACTGACTCAGGGAATGCTGGCCCTGGGCGTTGTAGTACTACAAAGGCTGCCTCAGCTTCCTGTATTGCAAGTTGGATGCAACGGGGATGAGCCCCTTCTAAAAGCGTATTCACACACTGGCTTGGCAAATGGCAATGAATGAGAATTTCTATCAGCCACTGTGTACTGACTCAGGGAATGCTGGCCCTGGGCGTTGTAGTACTACAAAGGCTGCCTCAGCTTCCTGTATTGCAAGTTGGATGCAACGGGGATGAGCCCCTTCTAAAAGCGTATTCACACACTGGCTTGGCAAATGGCAATGAATGAGAATTTCTATCAGCCACTGTGTACTGACTCAGGGAATGCTGGCCCTGGGCGTTGTAGTAGTACAAAGGCTGCATCAGCTGCCTGTATTGCAAGTTGGATGCAACGGGGATGAGCCCCTTCTAAAAGCGTATTCACATACTGGCTTGGCAAATGGCAATGAATGAGAATTTCTATCAGCCACTGTGTACTGACTCAGGGAATGCTGGCCCTGGGCGTTGTAGTACTACAAAGGCTGCCTCAGCTTCCTGTATTGCAAGTTGGATGCAACGGGGATGAGCCCCTTCTAAAAGCGTATTCACACACTGGCTTGGCAAATGGCAATGAATGAGAATTTCTATCAGCCACTGTGTACTGACTCAGGGAATGCTGGCCCTGGGCGTTGTAGTAGTACAAAGGCTGCATCAGCTGCCTGTATTGCATGTTGGATGCAACGGGGATGAGCACCTTCTAAAAGCGTATTCACATACTGGCTTGGCAAATGGCAATGAATGAGAATTTCTATCAGCCACTGTGCACTGACTCAGGGAATGCTGGCCCTGGGCGTTTAGTACTACAAAGGCTGCCTCAGCTGCCTGTATTGCAAGTTGGATGCAACGGGGATGAGCCCCTTCTAAAAGCGTATTCACACATTGGCTTGGCAAATGGCAATGAATGAGAATTTCTATCAGCCACTGTGCACTGACTCAGGGAATGCTGGGCGTTGTAGTACTACAAAGGCTGCCTCAGCTGCCTGTATTGCAAGTTGGATGCAACGGGGATGAGCCCCTTCTAAAAGCGTATTCACACACTGGCTTGGCAAATGGCAATGAATGAGAATTTCTATCAGCCACTGTGCACTGACTCAGGGAATGCTGGGCGTTGTAGTACTACAAAGGCTGCCTCAGCTGCCTGTATTGCAAGTTGGATGCAACGGGGATGAGCCCCTTCTAAAAGCATATTCACACACTGGCTTAGCAAATGGCAATGAATGAGAATTTCTATCAGCCACTGTGCACTGACTCAGGGAATGCTGGGCGTTGTAGTACTACAAAGGCTGCCTCAGCTGCCTGTATTGCAAGTTTGTTGCAACGGGGATGAGCCCCTTCTAAAAGCGTATTCACACACTGGCTTGGCAAATGGCAATGAATGAGAATTTCTATCAGCCACTGTGTACTGACTCAGGGAATGCTGGCCCTGGGCGTTGTAGTACTACAAAGGCTGCCTCAGCTTCCTGTATTGCAAGTTGGATGCAACGGGGATGAGCCCCTTCTAAAAGCGTATTCACACACTGGCTTGGAAAATGGCAATGAATGAGAATTTCTATCAGCCACTGTGTACTGACTCAGGGAATGCTGGCCCTGGGCGTTGTAGTACTACAAAGGCTGCCTCAGCTTCCTGTATTGCAAGTTGGATGCAACGGGGATGAGCCCCTTCTAAAAGCGTATTCACACACTGGCTTGGCAAATGGCAATGAATGAGAATTTCTATCAGCCACTGTGTACTGACTCAGGGAATGCTGGCCCTGGGCGTTGTAGTAGTACAAAGGCTGCATCAGCTGCCTGTATTGCAAGTTGGATGCAACGGGGATGAGCCCCTTCTAAAAGCGTATTCACATACTGGCTTGGCAAATGGCAATGAATGAGAATTTCTATCAGCCACTGTGCACTGACTCAGGGAATGCTGGCCCTGGGCGTTTAGTACTACAAAGGCTGCCTCAGCTGCCTGTATTGCAAGTTGGATGCAACGGGGATGAGCCCCTTCTAAAAGCGTATTCACACATTGGCTTGGCAAATGGCAATGAATGAGAATTTTTATCAGCCACTGTGCACTGACTCAGGGAATGCTGGGCGTTGTAGTACTACAAAGGCTGCCTCAGCTGCCTGTATTGCAAGTTGGATGCAACGGGGATGAGCCCCTTCTAAAAGCGTATTCACACACTGGCTTGGCAAATGGCAATGGTTTGAGAATTTCTATCAGCCACTGTGCACTGACTCAGGGAATGCTGGGCGTTGTAGTACTACAAAGGCTGCCTCAGCTGCCTGTATTGCAAGTTGGATGCAACGGGGGTGAGCCCCTTCTAAAAGCGTATTCACACACTGGCTTGGCAAATGGCAATGAATGAGAATTTCTATCAGCCACTGTGCACTGACTCAGGGAATGCTGGGCGTTGTAGTACTACAAAGGCTGCCTCAGCTGCCTGTATTGCAAGTTTGATGCAATGGGGATGAGCCCCTTCTAAAAGCGTATTCACACACTGGCTTGGAAAATGGCAATGAATTAGAATTTCTATCAGCCACTTTGCACTGACTCAGGGAATGCTGGGCGTGGTAGAACTACAAAGCCTGCCTGTATTGCAAGTTGGATGCAACGGGGATGAGCCCCTTATAAAAGCGTATTCACACACTGGCTGAGTAGTGAGTAGTGGATGAGGCCCTTCGATTGCTGGATTCTTGCCTTTTAGGTTCCTAAAGCTTTCCCTTACTGCACAGAGATGCTATCCCTACAGCTTCTGTCTCTAAAAAGTACAGGCTGGACCCGGCAGAATGCCATAGGGGGAGGCCACCATGATCAGGGATGTTAGGAAGGGAAGGAGTTAAGGAGTTAGGGGTGTGGTTAGGAGGGGGCGGATGTGAGGGGGGCGAGGTCAGTTTACTTAAGGGTAGGAGAGGGAAAGGCGTCGCCATCTTTAGTAACAGCACAGGGAAGCTTGTAGCAGCACAGGGAAGCTTGTCCAGGATTTGACAATGGATGCACTACTTACCCAGCTCCGGGCAGCAGTAGCAGAACGAGGCATGGCCTGGCTAGCGGAGGGGCTGGGGCTTTCCGGCCCGCTGCCTGGGGCTCCGAGCTCGGCGGTGAGCGGACGAGGAGAGGAAGATGGGGAGCCCCCTGGTTCAGGGGCGAGTACGGAGGACGCGGCCGTGTTTGGATCTGGGGCGCAGGCGGTGCCGTCCTCTCCTCCCCGGCGGCGGTCACGTCGCACGAGGCCTCCGGAGAGGTTGAGCCCGGAAGTGATGCCACGAGCCAGGCGCAGGGTAAGGAGCCCCACGAGGGACCCTCCAGGCCGGGCCCCTCGCTCGGCTGCCGTGAGCAGGACGGCCTGGTCTGAGAGGAATCCTGGAAGCCGGCCTGGCTCAGCGGAGGTGGTAGGGCAGGCGCCCATGCATCCGGGACCTCCCTCTGCCTCCAGACGACGGGACCCAGGACTTGCGGTGGGCCGTGCTGGCGATGCTCCAGTCGGGCGGCCCACCTGTACCCAGGATGATGCAACCAATTCCAGGCGTGTGCCACGGTCGGTGGTGACACGGCGGGCAGGAGGGCGGCTACCTGCGGGCCGCAGGGTGGTCGAGCCCCCCAACAGACGGGCGGAGAGGCCCAGTTCATCGGCGCAGTTACGGAGCGCTCCATCAGAAGGTCGGGGATGTCATGCATGCGGCGCTTGTCCTGGCCCGTCTGGGCAGGATGAAGTGGACGACCGTGAGTTCGGTGACCAAGAGGGACGTCTGGATGGATCCTTCGCCCCGGCTGGTGGGGACACAGCACCTGCGCAGCCCGGTGAGTCGCTGTCTCCTACTTTTTCATTGCCTGCTGTATTTCGGTCCCCAGGGGTAGGGGGTGGGGGTTCACTTTTGCCTACGGGATTGCCGGGGTGTAGCGGGGGGATTACAGGAAGTACGGGTGGTGGGGGTGAGATTCAGGAATTGTTGTGTTGTGTGCGTGACCTTTTGGCGCGATGCGGAGGGGGGGCGATAGGTTCTCCATCCCCGGTTGCAGCTTGGGTGGGGCCGTCGGGGCCTGCAGTGGTGGATAGCACGCTATGGGGAGCTGGGGTAGTGTCTAGGGAATCGGGCGTGGCAGTGTCGGTGCAGACAGAAATAGATGTGGCAGTGGATGAGGTGCGGTTGGACGATAAGGCGAAGGGCGAGGTCTATGTTTGTTTTGAGGGCCCATTGGGGGCGCATCTGAAACCGGAAGTAAGGGAAAAGATATGGAGGGATGAATATGTGGAAATTTTTTCATTGTTGCCGTTGGAGAAGTTCAATTTAGATAAAGGGAAGTGGTTGGAAAGCAAGAAGGAGAAGGAGGAAAAACGTCGGTATCGATTGATTCCCCAAACTTTTGTTAATTGGTTGCAGGCTTTTGCTATTTTGGCAAGCGTCATTGGACAGAAGACGCCGGAACATTGTTCGGGCCTCTTCTGTTATATGGATGCTATCGGAGAGGCTCATCGAGTTTACGGCGGGCAGACGTGGCTGCGCTATGATGAGCAGTTCCGGCAGCGGAAGGCAGTGAGACCTGACATTAGGTGGGATAACAAAGACATAGGGTTATGGTTGCGGGTCATGGCTCCAGTGCGTTTTGGCCAGTCCTTTCAAGGGGGTGGGGCCGGGGTGGCCGGCCCCTCATTGCCTCCGGGGGGGGGAGCAGGGGGGGCAGGAGGAAAATCCGGGTTCTGCTGGCAGTTTAATGAGGGCCAGTGTAAGTTCGGATCGGGTTGTAAGTTCAAACATAGCTGCTCCTCCTGTGGGGGGATCTCTCACGGAGCGGTTAAATGTTTTCGGAAGGGAAAAGGACGAGGGGCCGGGGGCGCTAGTCAAGGGCCGGACACCGGTGAGGTGGGAAGACATGGAGCCCTTTCTAAATAGGTACCCTGATAGGTCCAGGGCAAGTTTGTTGTTGGATGGTTTTCGGGTTGGTTTCCGGATCCCTGCCCCTGCTCACAAGGTGCCGTTTACCTTGCGTAGTTTGCGTTCAGCGTTGCAGTATCCAGGGGTAGTAGGGGATAAGTTGCGGAAGGAGGTGGAGTTGGGGCGCATGGCAGGTCCGTTTGAGAGTTGCCCTTTACCAGAGCTGGTGGTGTCACCACTGGGGGTGGTGCCTAAGAAGGAGCCGAATAAGTTTAGGCTCATACATCATTTATCTTACCCGAGGGGGCGATCGGTTAATGATGGGATTTCTCCGGAACTTTGCTCGGTGGCTTACACGTCGTTTGATGCGGCAGTTGCGTGGGTGCGCCGCTATGGTGTGGGTGCATTAATGGCAAAAACGGATATTGAGTCGGCCTTTCGCCTCCTCCCTGTGCATCCTGACAGCATACGGCTGTTAGGATGTTATTGGGACGGGGCTTATTTTGTGGATCGCTGCCTCCCTATGGGGTGTTCTATTTCCTGTGCCTATTTTGAAGCTTTTAGTTCTTTCCTGGAGTGGGTGGTTTGTGAGGTTGCGGGGGTCTCATCGGTCATACATTACTTGGATGATTTCCTGTGTGTTGGTCCAGGCGGGTCTTCGGTTTGTGCTACGTTGTTGAACACGATAGAGTGGGTGGCAAAGAGGTTCGGTGTGCCTTTGGCCCAGGACAAAACGGAGGGACCTAGCTCCTGTCTGGTCTTTTTAGGAATCACCATTGATTCTTTGAGGATGGAGTGTCGGCTCCCGGAAGATAAATTGGTAGCGTTACGGGCGGAGGTGGACCGGGCTAGACATTTGCGTAAGATCACGTTACGTGCTTTACAGTCATTATTGGGTAAGCTTAACTTTGCTTGCAGGATTATGCCCATGGGCCGGATTTTCAGCAGGCGGCTGTCGGGAGCGACGGCTGGGGTGACAGCCCCTCATCATTTCATTCGTCTGACACAGACGCTGAGGGCAGATTTGGCAGTTTGGTTTGAGTTTTTGCATCGTTATAATGGGAGGTCCTTGATCATGGCCCCGGTGGTTGACAGCGTGGATTGGGAGCTGTTTACAGATGCTGCGGGGGGCGTGGGATTTGGGGCTTACTGCAAGGGTCAGTGGTGCGCGGCGCGGTGGCCTGAGGAATGGGCGGAGTTGGGTTTGGTGAAGAACCTGGCATTCCTAGAGCTGTTTCCCATAGTAGTGGCGGTGGAAATTTGGAGTGAGAGGTTTCGGGACAGCAAGGTACGGTTCCATTGTGACAACTTGGGCGTAGTGGGGGCCATTAACAACGTGTCAGCGTCATCCCCCCCGGTCGTCCGGCTTTTGAGGCACCTTGTTTTACGTTGCTTGTCTTTGAACGCTTGGGTTGTGGCGGTTCATGTGCCAGGGATCAAAAATGACATCGCAGATTCTCTTTCTCGCTTGCAGTGGGAGCGGTTCAGGATGGTGGCTCCGGACGCGGAGGAGGACGGGATCGCTTGCCCGGAATGGTTGTGGGGGCTGGGTTACGAGCCGCAGGAGGTTTGATTCAGGCTTCGCTTGCGCAGGGTACTTGGGCTGCTTATGATTCGGCGTGGCGGGAGTGGGAGAGTTGGTTGGCAGTTCTGGAGGGTGTAGTGACGGATGAGGATCGGGTGGTGGCGTTGTTAGTTTTTCTGGGGCAAGTCTCTATCGCGGGCTGGTCAGTGTCCAAGGTGAATCGTTTTGTGGCAGCCCTGGCTTTTGGTTTTAAGGTCCGGGGGTACACGGATGTTACAAAAAGTTTTTTGGTTGGCCAGGCCCTGAGGGGGTACAGGAGAGGGAGGATGTTGCCGGATCGGCGGCGCCCTGTGTCGTTTATGTTGTTGGAACAGTTGTGGGGGGTGTTGTGTGACATTTGTTTTTCCAGCTACGAGGTGACCCTGTATAGGTTGGCATTCTCGTGGGCATTTTTTGGGGCCCTGAGGGTCGGGGAGCTGGTGGCTCCCAGCACAAGGAGACCTGGGGGGTTGAGAATGGAAGATGTGTTGGTAACGGATCGGAGTGTGGAATTCTGGATCCGGCGGTCTAAGACGGATCAAGGGGGTCGGGGTAAGAGAGTGGTGTTGGGGGTGGCCAAGGGGGTCAGGATGTGCCCGGTCGCCTGCTTTGCGGGGTTCAGAGAGGTCTCAACGGTGCGTAGGGGACAGTTGTTGTGTCATGAGGATGGGTCCTTTATGTCCCGGTATCAGTTTACGTGGGTTTTTCGTAGGTGTCTGCGGAAGTTGGGACTGGAGGAGGCGTTGTTTTCCCCCCATTCTTTTCGGATTGGGGCAGCGACGGAGGCGGTGGCATGGGGGTTGGGTGAGGAAGTGGTAAAGCAGATAGGTCGATGGGATTCCCGCCGCTTCCAGCTGTATGTGCGCCCTCAGTTTATATGATAGTCCAGTCGTAATCCCTCCTTCTCTACACTCCCTCCGGCTCCCCTCATCGTTTTTCTCTCCTCCTCCATGTTTCGCTTGCATCCTTACTCGTTTTGTTAATCAGTGGTTTTATTTTTCAGGACCCGCGGGCCGATTGGTGTGGATCGTCGGGCATTCCTACGTTCATTGGGGGGCGGAGCGGGCGGATGTTCGTCCAGACGGGCGGCAGTTGGGTTTTCGGCGGGAGGATGTAGTCGTGCGGTGGCTGGGGAGTAGGGGGATGCTGTGGAGTCGGGTGTTGCCGGACGTGCATCGGTTTGCGCTGATGGACAGGGCCCCGGATGTCTTGGTGTTACATGTCGGGGGTAACGATTTGGGTAGTCGTCCTTTTCGGGAATTGATCAGGGATATAAAATACGATCTACTCAGGTTATGGTCCGTTTTCCCGGCTATTAAGGTGGTGTGGTCAGAGATTGTCCCGCGGAAGGTTTGGCGGCATGCTAGATCGGTGCAGCGGTTGAATAAAGCCAGGGTTAAGGTTAATCGGGCAGTTTCGGGTTTCGTGGTGAGAAATGGGGGGGTCTTCGTGCGTCATTATGACTTCGAGGATGGCCAGGGTAATTATTGGCTAGGTGATGGTGTGCACCTGACGGCCGTGGGGATCGACCTGTGGACTCTGCGCCTGCAGGAAGGTATCGAAAGGGCCCTCTCGTTGGGTGGGGGCTCGCATACTTAAAGGTGTCTAAGTATGTTCGTGTGGCGGATTGGGGGTCCTTGGAGTTGGTGGTAAATTACTGTGGGGGGGGGGATTCATAGGGGGTATGGTCCCTCCCCAATTTATTATGGTTGGTAGTCTGCTCAATTTGGGCTCCTGCTGGGTGGTGTCCCGAGGAGTGGTCAATTAGGGCTCCCGCTGGGTGGTGTCCCGGGGAGTGGTCAATTTGGGCTCCCGCTGGGTGGTGTCCCGGGGAGTGGTTGCGGTTGAGGTCAGCCAACTGCAGGTATAACGGTGCCCCTGAGCCAGTAGGGTGACGGCTGGGAGTAAAATACTATGCAGGTGGGCTGTTTCGTGACAGACTTTTGTAGCTCCAAGGACTCCCCTTCCATTGTTATTATTATTTGTAAATTGTTGTTCTTGATGTTTGTTTGTAAATAAAATGGCTGCTGTGGCCAAATTTATCCAACCCAAGTGTCTGAGTCTTATTAGAGGGACAGGGGGTTTGGGAAAAGGTATGGCCATTAATGGGGAAGGTGAGTAGGTGAAGCCACTTCCCCCCCCGGTAGGAGTGTACGCACTCTACAGTCCCCTGATCAAGTACAGGCTGGACCCGGCAGAATGCCATAGGGGGAGGCCACCATGATCAGGGATGTTAGGAAGGGAAGGAGTTAAGGAGTTAGGGGTGTGGTTAGGAGGGGGCGGATGTGAGGGGGGCGAGGTCAGTTTACTTAAGGGTAGGAGAGGGAAAGGCGTCGCCATCTTTAGTAACAGCACAGGGAAGCTTGTCCCACCCTCCCTCCCAAAATGATGTGTTCATCTGTGTGACTATTTTGGTATTTCGCTTTGTTGCTCGTTGTTTTTGTTTTTCCGCAGGTACCAGAGGATGCTGTGGAACAGTTTTGCAATGTCGCAGCAGTTGTATGGCGGATTGGGGGTCCTTGGAGTTGGTGGTAAATTACTGTGGGGGGGGGGGATTCATAGGGGGTATGGTCCCTCCCCAATTTATTATGGTTGGTAGTCTGCTCAATTTGGGCTCCTGCTGGGTGGTGTCCCGAGGAGTGGTCAATTAGGGCTCCCGCTGGGTGGTGTCCCGGGGAGTGGTCAATTTGGGCTCCCGCTGGGTGGTGTCCCGGGGAGTGGTTGCGGTTGAGGTCAGCCAACTGCAGGTATAACGGTGCCCCTGAGCCAGTAGGGTGACGGCTGGGAGTAAAATACTATGCAGGTGGGCTGTTTCGTGACAGACTTTTGTAGCTCCAAGGACTCCCCTTCCATTGTTATTATTATTTGTAAATTGTTGTTCTTGATGTTTGTTTGTAAATAAAATGGCTGCTGTGGCCAAATTTATCCAACCCAAGTGTCTGAGTCTTATTAGAGGGACAGGGGGTTTGGGAAAAGGTATGGCCATTAATGGGGAAGGTGAGTAGGTGAAGCCACTTCCCCCCCCGGTAGGAGTGTACGCACTCTACAGTCCCCTGATCATGGCCGCTGAGCTCCGTGCATAGACTTTTATTTCAGGCTTGAGCCCGCCCCTATGCTGCCTCCCGATTGGCAGGGAGAGCCGTTTGCAAGGCATTATGGGGTAGCCTGATGTCAGGTGACCTTGTGAAATCCTCCATTTTACATCTAACATGTGGCAGGCGCCAAAATGCAGCCGGGTTCGGTCAAAGCGGGTTCGGCCGAACTCGGTGAAGTTCGGATTCGCTGCGAACCGAACTTTTTTCCGATGTTCGGACCGAAACCGGATTCGGTTGTCCCGGTTCGCTCATCTCTACTTGGTGGTATAGGCCCCTAAGTGTAATGTGCAATTCCCCCTTTTACCCTTCCTGTAAATTTGCATTTTCTCTCCTATCTGCATACATTCCTCCAGTGCTACAGGCCGTAAAGTAAGGGCTCCGTTAAGTCTGAGAGTGCAGCGACTCTATGTTGCATTTGTACATTTCTGAAATGCATTACTTTGTTGTGAGGGGGGTATAAGCATTGTCCATTGCATGCATTTATTGGGTAAATCTGGGAATAGATGAAAAAAGATAAGTTTTAGGGCACAATCAGACGTGGCCGAACTGCTGTTTAAATTCCGCTGCGGACAATACACAGTGGAATTCTGCAGCAGCCCCTTTTTTACAATTCTTTCTATTCATTTTTAGGAAACTTAGTTAAGATGATGCGGAAAATAACTGTGCGGAATTTAGGCTGCGGTGCAGAATTTTCCCTCCGCAGCATTCTCATTATGTTGAGGAGAAGCGGTGGAATTTCACTGCGGCTGTCAGCCTTTGCAATGCAAAAACTGAAATCTGTGGCAAGTCCGCTGTGATATCTGCATCGTCTGAATTATCTGTCAAATATGCAAATGTTGCTTCAAATTCACAACGAATCTACAGCATCATTTGCAGCGGAAAAAAATCTGCCACGTCTGACCATGCCCTTAAAGTTTCACCCTGTAACCCTGGTTTAGACTAAATGAAAATCCTGAATTGACTGCGCCAAAACTGCATTGTATGAATTTGGTCTTCAACGAAGTTAAGCTTCTGTCTCCTGTTTCCTTTCTATTGCAAAATTTCTAGTTTTACAGTCACTAAATTAACAGTTAGGCTGGGTTCACACAACCTATTTTCAGGCGTAAACGAGGCGTATTATGCCTCGTTTTACGCCTGAAAATAGGGCTACAATACGTCGGCAAACATCTGCCCATTCATTTGAATGGGTTTGCCGACGTATTGTGCAGACGACCTGTAATTTATGCGTCGTCGTTTGACAGCTGTCAAACGACGAAGCGTAAATTGACTGCCTCGGCAAAGAAGTGCAGGACACTTCTTTGCCACGTAATTTGAGCCGTTCTTCATTGAACTCAATGAAGAGCAGTTCAAGATATACGACCGTCACAGACGCCTCGTATATTACGAGGAGGAGCATTTACGGCTGAAACGACGCAGCTGTTTTCTTCTGAAAACAGGCTGTCATTTCAGCCGTAAATGACAGCTAGCGTGTGAACATACCCTTAAAGTGTTTTTTGCTATTCTTTGTTGGAACAAGATAAATAGTTCACCACAACTACTTTGGTACAAGACACAAAGACTTTTGATTTTAAAACTGCTTTTTTTTTCTGCTGCCCCAGAAGATTGTTAATGTCCTTAAGAGAAATTCAGAAAGGCACTAAAAACTATACAGCTTTTGGTGAATTATTTATTGTTACCAAGGACAGGAAAAAACAAAAAAAATAACAAAACAAAAAAAAGATAAATCAGAAAGGAATGTTGATGCCTTAAGCGATTTGCAATTGTTTTACAATCATGGGTCAAAAGAGAAAGACAGAATTAATGCATTACAGTCACTAACCTGAGCTGACTTCTGACAGTTTAATGTACTGCAGTCCACATGTAGAAAAAAAAGATAGAATAGTTTTTAGCTTGTTAATTTGTGACACCTTGAAATTGCTTCAAAAAGTGCAACAAGCTTACCATAGTAGAAGAACCATTCTCCACTCACCTTCTCACTTTGTTAATCAGCCTCAGGAAAAAAATACAAGAAGATGAATAATGGGAACAAAATGTCTTTTTATGCACTTGAGCCGTTCAGGAAAACAAGATGATGTAGATTGTGTTAAACCTGCATCGGGCTATCTGTTTGAAAAGTTCTGAGACAGAAAATTTCTCCTATGTCTTGCTAGTCAAAGATTTGGGAATGAGTCAAAGATAATAAAAGTAAGCAATCAATTGTAACCATGTACTGTATACCATAAGCCTTTTGTATCTAAAGGCCCTATTAGAGGGAGCGATTATCGTACAAACTTTTGTATAATCGTTTGAATGTAAAAGATAATCTCCATGCATGTGTAATAGCGTGCAACGATCGAACAAAGAACGATAACTTGTTGGGTTTCCGTTGATCGCCACATCTACCTGGGTGAAAGATTATCATTTGTCGCTGCCACATCCTTTGTCTTATCAGAAATCTTCCAGTTGTTAGCAGATATGAGGTGTGGGTGAACGAGCTACGATTGCAGTAAGGACTGAACAGCAAAAATCTTTAGCAATTATTGTCCCATGTAATAGACGATCCTTTGAACGTAAACTACTCGCTTTATCACTCTTGTTCATGAAAGAATATGTGACTGTCTAATAGGACCCTTATTCGTACCTTTCTTTAAAAAGCTGTACTTTAGTAAATAATCAAGAAAATAAATGTCTACATTTTTATTAATAGAGAAAATATTGCAAACAGTCCAGAATACCAAGTAGTAAAAAAATGATATTTAACTGATTTAAACTGATATTTAATGTGTACCTCTACTTGTATGATATGTGTCATGATCTGTGGGTATATAGACCCACTGGGCCATACCGCTGTAGCGGGATAGCTGCTGGCCAAACAGTGTGCCAAGTAAAGTCTATAGTCCGAGAAAGGGTTCCTGTGGTAGTACAGACAGTAGCGATGGCTAGGCTCAGATGGGACCTTGGCAGCAAAAACCAGGCGTGGTGTAACACAACAAGACTACTACTCTTTTAAAGCAAAGGAACAAGGTATCACTGGATACAGGATACAGGTAGCAGGAACGGGAACACTGGGGAGAGGAAACACTAAGGGACCATTTGCTAGACTGACACAGGAAAACACAACAACACTCAGAGCAATGAGTGAAGGGGCAGGGCCCTTCATATTGCCCAGGGTAAGCATGGGTGATTAGACAATTCTAAACGTGTGTGCACTGGCCCTTTAAGGCCGGGACTGAGGTCGCACGCGCACCCTAGTGGTCACTACAGACCAGGACGGCTGCATGTGCTGGCATATCCAGGAAGGAAGGCGTTGGCAGGATGAGAGGAGTCTGCGGTCGCGGACGTTACACTATGTTTATTTCTATTAATTCAATACTTGATTTACAAGCAATTCCGTTACATGTGCATTACCAGACATCAAGAAAGTAGGTGATATTCATGCAATAACACTTAAACAGGTTTGCTTTTCATACAAAACCCAGTTGTTATAGTTCATAAATAGTTCACCACTTAAAAACTTGGCCAATTTTGTCCTTGAGGACCAGAACAATTTCTTTAATTTTTTTTCTTCTTTGCATTCCGGCGCTCATAGCTTTTTTCATTTTTTGTATTTGCAGGTCTTTATTTTTGAAGGACTAGTGTAATGACAGGGTAGGGAGACAGACAGGTGAGCCCTAATCTACCCGCCACTCAGTCCCTGCCTACTTGCAACGACCCGTACTAAGCGACGGGATACAACTGGACGACGGTCCCTACGCTCAGTAAGTGCAAGACAGACAAAACAGACAGGGGTACACAGAAGAAGGGAAACGGGGCAGCTGCCCACGGAGACACCGTGAGCAACAAGAGTGGTGAACGAGCCGAGTCAAACCAGGAGAGAGCAAGGTACAAAACGCTGAGCAGGAGAGTGGTCAGAAAGCCAAGGTCAATAACAAGCAGAGGATCAGTAGTACAAGCAGCAGCAGCAAGCCAGGAAACAAGCATAAAAGAATCACAGGCAAAGGAGGAACAGGAAAGGCAGGTATAAATAGACAGTGGGCGGGAACTAGCTCCGTCTGGCCAGGCTGTGATAGGCTCTCCCACTCCTAAGCCTGCCATCCTGAGTGGTGGAAGATGGAGTCAGTCTCACAGACACAGGAGCAACTAGCTGTACTTTATGTAGGTGCCATTTTTTGGTACATTTACATTATCATTTAATTTATATTCTTTTTTAATTTTTGCAAAAATGCTGAAGAAAGGGAAACTTTTTTTTTACAGCATACAATGCTCCTCATAAACGATGCTATAGACTTGTTATGCAGTTTGTTCCGGTCGTGACGATATCAAATATGTGTATATTATTTTTTGTTTTGGGACTTAATTTTAATAGAGTTTATTGTAAAAAATTTGGGGGATTTTAAATTTAAATAAACATTTTTGAATTTTAATGTACTGGCATATATCTATATTAAGCATTTAAACAGTTGCTTTATTTTAAACAATACCTTCAAAGAGCTCATTAAAAAAACTGATTATAGGTAGTCCTGCTGCTGCAACCCCCAGCAATGAAATGTAATCTGTGAAAAGGGCAAAAAATCTTTATTTTTTCTGTAGAGCCACGACAGATTAAATGAAAAACAACATGACATGATGCCCATATAAATCAATAAGCTGTATGTCAAACATGCCAGGTCTACCAGAGATAAATTCTTTGCAGCTTATCTCCACTCTCACACCCCATGCACACGACCTTAAAAAGTCTCCGTAATTGCGGACCGCAATACGGTCCGCAATTATGGACTTATTCAGTTCTATTAGTCGTGGACACCTTTCCGTATTGCTACGGATGAGTGTCTGTGCCGTAGAACCGTGCCGGGAAATATCGAACATGACCTATTTTTCGTGTTTTACGGGCTGTGCTCCCATACTTTTTACGGAAGCATGGCTGAAAATGCAGGCAGCCGTCGGCGGCCGGCCATGCCCGCAATGGCGGGCCGTGATTACGGGCACGGCCGTGTGCATGGGGCCTAACTAATTGATGGAGGTTAAAAATGAATGACTTCCATCTATTAACTCAGATGCCCTAATAGGGTATTTGATGTTTTCTATTTTGTTTTCTAAACTCGATTACCCCTTTTCAGAAAATATTTTTGGAAATTGTTGGAAAATCAAATCTCACATATATGGAGAGTAGTGTAGCTCATAAATGGAGTCAGTTGCGTGGGCTATTGGAAGAGATAAATTATCAGAAAGAAGGGGCACCAATATAGCAATGCCTTCCAACAGTACAACCCATGAGTATGAGAAAAGCCTGCTCTTCAGGGAGTCTGGAAGGTCACCCCTATTTTCTTGAGTCTCTTGCTAATCATTGCACTTGTTCAATTGAAAGAAAAATACTATAAAAATTACTGTACTGCAAGATAACACCACTGATTAACTTTAACACCACAATATATATATATATTGTATATTTTTAATGAGAAGGAATTTTTGAATTTTATTTTAATTTATACTTTGTTTTAGATACTGTACATCTTCATTTTCTTAAATTTGATTAAAAAAATATGAATGCCTTAATTAAACATACACTAATCATAGCAACCACTGCATAAATAAACAGCCATTTTTTCAATAGTTTTATGGCACCGTATTGGTGCAGTTTAGAACCCTATACCATCACCCTCTGTGAAGCAGTGGTATACCTACCATTAAAGTAGGGCACGCAACTGCAATGGGACCTGTGACGGGAGGGGTCTGGCTTCCCTGCTTGTGGTCACTACTTTTAATAGTGGCCATCTGCAGTTGCTAAGAAGAGCTAACTGCGTTCAGATTTATACAGCTCCCATATACTAGCTGTATAAATCCACATGCGCTTAGCTCCACCTACTATTGGCTGCCGGCAGTAAGAATTATTTAATTGATCAAGTCATTAGAGCTCATCTATAGAGATATATTATGAAATTAATCAGCTCAGAATTTTGGACTGAAAAACTCAATAGTGGTGCAGTACATCTGACAGATTTCTCAGTGGGGTGTGGGTACCCTTTTTTTTGTAAACCAAATAGAATTAGCATATTTAATTTGCCTTGAGGGTTAGATACCATGTTTTGTTATGTTGCTAAAAAGCAACATTTAGTTATTAATGTGGCCATCTTTGAAAGTCCCATATTTAGTACTGATGTTCTTCAATATTTTTTTATAAGCTGCATCAACATCACTAACAGCCTAGCAAGTTTAAAAGTGCAGATGTTTACAGAACTCTTTACCCTTTTCATGTTTCCAAAATTGAAATATTAAATGTCATTTAGCGGTGCTTCAATATTAGAGATAGTAATAGCATGCCATTAACTAAAGCATTCAAACAAAATGCAAAAATAAATAAAAAAATCCTTCATATTAAAATAAATATTCTCCATAATAAAAATTAGAAATTGTTGGTACTATACATAAGCAAAAAATGTCGCCCATGTTCATCAAATCAATAAATGTAAGCATGTAACTCATGGATCCTTAACTTGAGTTCTCTTGAATTTCATATTGTGGACTGGCATGTGTTATTAGTGAAATTATCAGGGCATATGGACGTCATAGGGGAAAGTTAACCGTGAGGCAGATCTGTGGCATATACAAGAGCGATCAAACTGATTCAGCCTATTGATATGGGTTTCAGGAGCTGGAACCAAGCGGCTATCTTGAGAGAATGGGTTGTCTTAATAAGACAACCCTTTTGACTTGACTACATTTCAAGTATTGTATTGTAATTTAATGCATTGTTAACACTATACATATATTGTATCACAATTATTATTTTCTCTTCCCAAAAAGGTTTGGCAGCAGATGGGTGGGTATGTTGGTATGTTCATGCAGGGTGTATACACTACAGAAAAATTTGCAGCATATATGACCCAGAACAACCAGGTAAATCTGGCTGAATATTTCCACCAAATGGTGCGGATATTTAACTGGATTTTCTGCTGCGAAAAATAGCCGCTAGAAAAAAAAAGAGGTCTATACTTTCCTCTCCGGGCTTTGCCATAGCAATGCATCCTTGCTCTTTCAGCTGCTCGGTGTCCAGGCACCCTCCTGTAAATGGCTGCAGGGATCACATGTGATGAAACGTCATTACAGGAGGGTGCCTGGACACAAAGCAGCCAGGGACGCATTGCTATGACAGCACCGCAAGAGATAAGTATAGGCTATTTTTTAACCTGTGGAATTTAATGCAAATACGCAGCGTCATTGCAGAAAATTCCACCAACAATGGCATTTGTTGCAGAATTTGACTAACCCTTCGAACTCAATGAATGTGCAGTGAATTCACAGCATAAATTGAAATGCTGCAGATTTATTATCCTCACCGCAGGTTAATTTATGCACATTTTCTGTGTGTCATTTTTCCGCAGCTTGTGGATGAGATTTGTTCGAATATGCTGCAGATTTTCCGCCTACAAATCCAGACAGAAAATCCCCAGCATATACCCTATAAGTGTGAACATACCCTCATGCTGTGAAATATCTCAGCAGTCGCAGAACATTATTGAAAAGAGAAGGGATGACTTCATAACAGCCACACTGCCACAGTTTGGTGTTAAATCTAGCTTCCTTTAATGTTTAAAGTGTTTTTTCACAATTGTATCATATCTAATTGTAACCATCTTTTAATAGGAAGTACTACTAGCAAACATACTGTGAGTTGCAAGCAGCAGGGATTTTAACACTAGAAAAAAGTCACCCACCAACTTTTTAACTTGTGACTATATACTTTATCTTGTCACTGTATATTGTATATATACACACACACACACACGCACACACACACACACACACACACACACACAGACACACACACACACACACACACACGACAGCCAAAATTATGGGGAAGCTCTTTTAATTAATCAAAGTAGTAGTCCAAAGAACTACGTTTTAAGCTGCCTCTTAAAACAATAGATGCTCAGACAGGGTTTCGTCTACCCCTTTAGAAATCCATTGGTCAGTTGATAACAAGTCTCTTTAAACAGTTTTTCAGGACTTCAATATTAATGGCCTAGGCTTTTGATAGTCATCAATATTTGATCATTTGAGTCCGACCCCCAGTACCCCTGTTGAACAGATCAATGAAGGTGCCGCAGCACTGCAGCAAACACATCGTCACCTTTACTGTTTACAAAAGAAATAATGACTTGTCCGTTCAGACAGCTGTCACTGGTACTGTAGCTCAGTCCCATTCACTTGAACTAAACAAACACAAAATTACAACAGCACTCTGCGGTGCTAAGATATATGCAAACATTAAATATTTGGATCTAGATTGAATTACTGCTATATTAACCATACCAAACTACAAATGTGAAGTACTTAACGCATGTTTTGATCAAATTGTGCGAGTCCATCTGCCACAGCAAGTCAACCTTACACTTAAGGGCTTATTCACTTAAGGGCTTATTCAGACGAACGTAAAATACGCGCGTGCAACGCGCGTGATTTTCACGTGCGTTGCCCGTAGCTATATTAGACAATGGGGCCGTGCAGACATGGCAGTGTTTTTTGCGCAGCGTTGCTCCGTTGCAAAAAACTCACGACATGTCCGTTGATTCAGCGTTTTCAACGCATCACGCACCCATTGAAGTCAATGGGTGCGTGAAAACCACGCATGTCGCACGGAAGCACTTCCGTGCGAACTGCGTGTTTGCGCAACAGCTGTCAAAAGGATGAATGTAAACAGAAAAGCACCACGTGCTTTTCTGTTTCCGAACATCCAAACGGAGTGTCTTTGCGATTAGCGAAACCCGACAACCGAAGCTAACTTCACCGGGTTCGGCCAAACTCGGCAAAAAAAATTCCGGTCCGCGACGTCGGGAGACATTCACTGTGCATGGTGCTGAAAGAGTTAAACTGTTTCAGCACCATGGACAGTGACTTGTGATCCCAAAATACATGAACCTGTAAAAAAAAACGAAGTTCTAACTTACCGATTACTCCTGTCTCCTTCCTGCAGTCCGACCTCCCGGGATGACACTTCAGTTCAAGTGACAGCTCCAGCCAATCACAGGCCAAGCACAGGCTGCAGCCAATCACAGGCTGCAGCGGTCACTTGGACTGCCGCGTCATCCAGGGAGGTGGGGCTCGATGTCAAGAGAGGCGCGTCACCAAGGACGCGTCACCAAGGACGCGTCACCAAGGCAACGGCCGGGAAGTTCTCGGTAAGTAGGAACTTTATCTTTTTTTTTTACAGGTTTTTCGCTGTTGTGTTCGGCATTCACTGTCGAGGGTGCTGAAAGATTTAGCTCTTTCAGCACCTTGGACAGTGACGGGCGTCGACAAGCCTCATCTCTATGATGCCGGCTGCGCGAAAATCACGCAGCCGCGCATCAGACACGGATGACACACGCAGCTGTCAAATAGTGTTTGCGCGCGCGAAACGCTGCATTGTTTGCGCGCGCAAAAACGCAACGCTCGTGTGAATCCGGCCTAAACATTATACCTGTACAATAAGGGCGGAGTGCACGACCAAGGCAGAGGCAGTCACCACCCCCAAATGTACAATGCAAAAGACAGTTTAGTCAGCACCTCGTAACAAAATGAAATAAATGTTCCGATGTTACTCTCTTGTGACTGCAATGCCATGAAAATAAAAACAAAATGACAGAAGCTCGGCGGGTGCTAAGATTTACACACACCTACGTTTTATTAATAACAATAACAATGTAAGCTTTCCTATAACTTTAGTCGAACATTATTTACCTCTGTACCACTCACCCCCCTTTTCTTCCTATTTTTTTAATCTCTTTCAACTGATTGGATGAAAAATCATATCTTTCCAATATGATAAAAACAATAAAAAGTCCAAAATACACTTATGGTCAATGGGCACCTCGTCTGAGTTAAGAATGTATTGTTTGACCAACTGCCCCGTCTAACGAGGAATTGTAATTTTTTTTTCTCCTACGGATGGCATTATTGCATGTATTCTCCATTGTCCTGCTTTTATTGAGCATCTGTTGAAATTTGATGCCTTGTGTTTCTTTCTCATTTGTGCGGATACTGCATCACAACTGTTAAAGCTTTATATACACTATGTGGAAGAACCTTGTTATTGTTCTTGCATAAGTTTCAATAAAAAGAAAGGAAAATGAGCGCTAAGAACCTGCAGTCACAGCAGACCTGCACATGCACAATTCTCCCTTTGTTAGGCCTCATGCACACGGCCGTGCCCGTAATCACGGCCTGCGATTGCGGGCACAGCCGGCTGCCAATTGCCACAGGTCACATATTAGGGCCGTGCTCCCATACAAAGTATGAGCATGGCCCGTAAAATACAAAAAGTAGGACATGCTCCATAATTCCCGGCACGGTTCTACGGCACGGACCCCTATCCGTAGCAATGCGGAAAGGTGTCCGCGGCCAATAGAACCGCGTGGGTCCGTAGCTGCGGACCGCATCACAGTCCGCAATTACAGAGATTTTTTACTGTGATTTTATTGAGATTTTTTACGGTCGTGTGCATGAGGCCTTAGGCCCCATGCACACGACCGTATTTTCATCTTTCCCGAAATACTGTCCGTAAATACGGATCCGTAGTTTTCCGTATATATGAAAGGCTGTCTGAAAATACGGTCCGTATTGTATCCGTATATACGGATCTGTAAAAAAAGACGGAGGATGCAAATGATTTCATCAGCAAGTTGCATAGCAACACTTCCGTAGATACGGACAGTATACGCATGTACATCCGTAGCCATCCGTATTTACGGAAGCTCCCATAGGCTTCTATGGGAGAGTCCTTGTAATAATTACAGACAAGAATAGGACAGGTTCTATAATTTTTTCAGCACGGACACCCATCAGTAAAAATACTGAAAGGTGTCCATGGCCACAAGAAATGAATGGGTCCGCAACGGTTTACGGATGCACAGTACTGCAGTTCTGCTCCTATTCAAGTGAATAGGAGCAGAGTTGCAATAACTCAGCACTATTACTGTGTGGACAACACTAAGGGTATACTTTTACTGTGTAGGGGCAGTAAGGGCCATTATTACTGTGTTGGAGCAGTAAGGGCGCACAATTGCTATTAATGTTGCTTTTATCCCCTAGGTGGTGTTCCATAGGTGAAGTGGGCTCTCTGGCATGTTGCACTTGTGTTGTACTTATTTTGTGCTGCTATTCATTTATTGCACTGTAAATTTATGTCTGTTTATGGCTAGGTAAGCAGAATGATGATTGGCTCGCTGGTAATCTAAATCTCGCTGGTAATCTAAATTGTATGGTCCCAGGATGTACAGCCCAGACATCATCTTGGCTAAATTTCAGCTGCGCCGTAACAGCGCATGACATTGCAGCATGACTATGCCACATCCGAATGCTGGGGTGAGGTTTTTTGTATAAAACGCGGTCTTCCCGCCAAGTCGTGTTCAGTGTTTGGATGGAATAGGAGGAACTAGACTGTGAAGAGAGATCTATTGTGAAGAGCAGCTAATGAGTGAGCCATGAATCTACTGTGCAAACGACAAACACTTACGTTGGACTTGTCTGTGGTCCTTGAGCGTGTTGCGGGTGATGAACAGGAGCCTCTCGGTGTGTATGTAGTACCGTGTGAGCAGTGGTGGGTTACGGACAGGAACCTTCCCATGCATGTCAGCCTGAGTCAAGTAGCTTTCCAGCATGTACAGTGCAGCCACTTGCGGCCTAATAGGACTGAAATTGTTAGATTATCCCCTGTATCAGGGAGCAATGCCCTTATCTCTGTCTACCACATAGTGAGCCAGCCATCAACCACTAGCCTGAATCGCCATATGTAATAGAATGTACCTCTCATGTTGAGAAGTATTTTTGGGTTCTTCTGTGACTGTGTGTACCATCAACACCCACTTAGTACAGTTCAGTTGCAGGAAAAATCTCCTGGTATCCTCTCCATCTCTTCTGTGACCATTTTGCCTTGGCTCTCCCACCACCTACAGGCCACACTTTACAGGGGCATTACTGTGAAGAGACACAAAGGGGGACTTATTCCTGTGTTGGGGCAGTAAGGGGGTACTATTATTGCATGGAGGCACTGTTAATGTGTGGAGGGTACTAAGGGTGACACTTTTACTAAGTAGGGGGCACTTTTATTGTTAGAAGGGCACTAAGGAGCACTATTACTGTGTAGAGGGCACTAAAGGGCATTTTTACTAAATAGGGGGGCATTTTAAAAAGCAGGGCAGAAGAGGGGGCACTAATATTGTGTAAGGGAACATTATTACTGTCAAAGGGACGTAAGTGAGCACTATTACTGGATAGCAACACTAAGGGAACATTATTACTGTGAGGGGGCACTAAGGGAGTACTATTACTGCGTGGAGGACACTAAGGGGCACTATTACTGTGTGGCGGACACTAAGAAGGCCCTATTACTAAGTGGGGGCACGATCATTGTGTAGGGGCAGTAAGGGAGCATTATTACTGTGTGTGTCACAAGCACAGGCATATAACTGTCTGGGGAACCATTACTGTTTGGGGCACTATTTGCTTGCCACTATTATTTTTGGGCTAACTATAGTTATGACACCATTATTTCTGAAGTACAGTGTTTAGGGGCACTTTACTACACAGCAGGTACAATAATGTGGACACCTGGGGCAGCAGCAGGCACAGTAATGGAGGAAGCAGCAGGACGGTACTGTTAAAGGGGCAGCAGGTTGGGAAGTTTGTGTAGAGAGTTGGGTGCTGGAAAATGTCTGGGCAGCAAACTCTGCAGTCATGGCCAGCAGAAGTCGTCATGGTGGTCTGGGTCGGATGGAGAATAAAAGAGAATGTGACTGAAACTGATTTACATTATAAATCAATATCCAGTTTACTGTTGAGCCGCCGTATCTAAGCCTATAATGTGTTATAAAAGTAGTCTTTGTTATATATATATATATAGTAACATGATTAACTCAAGGAAACGCCATCTCCTGGGTTAGACAAGCACTTCAGGCACAACAAGAACACAGTCCAGTCAAATGAAGTGTGACTGGCCGCAACCAGTTTTATTTGTTCTTCAAGCAGTTAAAGAAACAACATAAACAGGTACAAAAGAAAGTTCTAGGCCGTCTGGCCACTAACTACACATAAGAGGTGCTAACTCAAGAGAGCTGATCCTAGTGCTCAGATTCTCGCACAAACCACACCAGTTGCTTTAGGCCTCATTTACACGAGCGTGTGCGTTTTGCGCACGCAAAAAAACGCTGCGTTTTGCGTGCGCAAAAGGCAATTGACAGCTCCGTGTGTCATCCGTGTATGATGCGCGGCTGCGTGATTTTCGCGCAGCCGCCATCATAGAGATGAGGTAGTCGACGGCCGTCACTGTCCAAGGTGCTGAAAGAGCTAACTGATCGGCAGTAACTCTTTCAGCACCCTCGACAGTGAATGCCGATCACAATCTACACCAACCTGTGAATAAAAAAAGACGTTCACACTTACCATGAACTGCCTGCTTCCTCCAGTCCGGTCTCCCGGCCGTTGCCTTGGTGACGCGTCCCTCTCTTGTCATCCGGCCCCACCTCCCAGGATGACGCGGCAGGCCATGAGACCGCTGCAGCCTGTGATTGGCTGCAGCCTGTGCTTGGCCTGTGATTGGCTGCAGCTGTCACTTGGCCTGAATTGTCATCCCGGGAGGTCGGACTGGAGGAAGAAGCCGGGAGTTATCGGTAAGTCAGAACTTCTTTTTTTTTTTACACGTATATGTATATTGTGATCGAAAGTCACTGTCCATGGTGCTGAAACAGTTTAAGTCTTTCAGCACCGTGGGCAGTGACTGTCTCCTGACGTCGCGTACCCGAACATTTTTTGCCGGGTTCGGTTAAAACGAGTTCGGCCGAACCCGGTGAAGTTCGGTGCGCTCATCTCTAATTTGACACTCCGTTTGGATGTTTGTAACCAGAAAAGCACGTGGTGCTTTTCTGTTTACATTCATCCTTTTGACAGCTCTTGCGTGATTTTCGCGCATGCAACGCAGGACCGTCAGTGTGGCATGCGTTGTTTTCACGCACCCATTGAAGTCAATGGGTGCGTGTTGCGTGAAAAACGCAAGAATATAGAACATGTCGTGAGTTTTACGCAACGCACTCACGCTGCGCAAAATTCACGCATCGTCTAAACAGCCCCATAGACTATTATAGGTGCGTACGACACGCGTGAAAAGCACGCGCGTCGCACGCGCGTATAATACGCTCGTGTAAATGAGGCCTTACTCACAGCAGTTTTTTGTCCCAGGAGCAGAGAGGGAGATCAGCATGTGAACTCTCTGCCTTTTTAAAGCACACCTCAGCCTTTGCAGGTAATTAGCCACAATCATCCGAAACACCCAGAGTGGCTAAATGGAGTGGGAACCCACCCAACTCCCCCTAGTCCAACAGTCAGACCCTTTTCACAGGTTTTACATAAAGTGCTCGAGCAGGGAAACACAGTCTCCTTGCTACAAAAATGCCCTGGCTGCTTTTTAAAATGTATAAGACAGGAACCTGGGTGAAATGTACATATATATATAATTATTTATTAGAGGTGAGCGAATGGATTCTACACAAAGCAAATTCAATCAAAATTGACCAAAAGTTTCGGATTTGTAAAATTCGAAACTTTTAGGGTTCGCGGTGTAGGAATTGCGAATTTTACAGATTAGAAAATTGTTTACATGACCTTATGCAGACTTTCTCAAACTGCCTTGCAGGCATCCTTCCCGAAATGAACTGTAGTTGTTCCTCTCTCTAGCAGAGCCAACCTGAGGGTATAGGTGGAAGAGCCTAACCAGGAAATGCTACTGGTTGAGTACAGTCCTTTTTTTATTTTGATATTTTTTGAGAGGAGGGCATATGCCTTGGGGCTTCTGCCTCTGATCTTTTAGGACCCTAGCAACACCACTGGAACACACAATTATTTTGGATAACCGTTACTGATTAGTCATATTCAAGCAGGGCTTGCTTAGTCCTGGATTAAATAGATTGAACCTAAAATATGTAGTTTTAGTAATATAGTATTATTTGCTAATAACATTTGCAATCGGCACCTCAATTTCCCTATTTTATGTTTGATGCATGAAGGTGCAGCCAAGAAATGACGTAATATCTTACCACAGTCCCTATGTAAATAGCCACGGCCTTTATTTGCATGACCGCACCCACAGATATTGCAATAACCGAACAGCTCTTCTACTTACTACTGTGCTTTTTAAGACATTATATCCATGACACTTTTTATTTTGTTTTAAGATGACATTCCTGCTTCACATTTCGTTTCAATTTACTTTTACAACAGAAACCACAAGCAAACCATTGTTGAAAACAAATTATTTTGACACAAAGTATCAACTTTACAGCACAAATTGTTCTGTTTCCCTATATGCTCTGCATTTCTTTTGATCAAATTGATGAATATAAAGAAAAGTGATGGCAAATTTATGTCTGATAACATTTTAAAATGAAAGGATAGCAATCTGCTGTGGTTCTAAATTGCAGCATCTATATACCCAGCAATTGCACCCTACTATTTCAGCAAGTGCTAGACTGTAATCATCAAGAAAAGGTATTTATTTTAGAAAGCGTAGTAATTGGCAGGATTTTGGATACATGTTGTTATTGTGTTAAGGTCACATTGTCCATTATAGCTGTGTCCATCAAAACACATTTACAGTTCTATCTGTGTTATTGAAACAATCATTTTGTTTTTGCTGATAATTTTGTGAATACACAATTTGCTCTTGCAATTTACATGCTGACAACTTGGAATATAAATTAATATTGGTTTAAAAGGTGACAGGCATTGACCGTTTATGGACTAACTACATGTAAAGGAATGCAAAAAAAAGTGGGTTTTGTCCCTTCCTATACAGCTATATTATTTAAACACAATCTGTACAGAGTATAACCAAAAATAGAAAACATATATGGAAATGTCAAGTGACACCCGATATTTAATACAAATATTTATTCAGATTTCTGTGAAAGCAAATTTTTCATGTAAATATGCCATCCTATTTAAAAATGTTGACATTTGGATAATAGCGGAGAATCAATAATTTGTGTACTTATAGTTAAGTGTCCTCTGTATTCATAAGCACGATGAGTCTGCATAAGTGTACTTGTTCTACCATATTGATTCTATTGAAATGCAGTTCCCATTAGACTACATGACTACCTTGCTTTTCCAGCTTTAATTTCATTCATCGAACATTTGCCACCTCCACATATCTGTTCTAATGGACATTTTGTACTTGTGTTTGTATATTTGTACAATATCCTGCATTATACAGAACATGAAATATGGCCCCTGTAACATTGTTCTGAATCTATTGCTACTCTCCAAGTGCTGGAGTAGTACAGGGTGGGCCATTTATATGGATACACCTAAATAAAATGGGAATGGTTGGTGATATTAACTTCCTGTTTGTGGCACATTAGTATATATGGGAGGGGGGAAACTTTTCAAGCTGGGTGTTGACCATGGCGGCCATTTTGAAGTCGGACATTTTGTATCCAACTTTCGTTTTTTCAATGGGAAGAGGGTCATGTGACACATCAAACTTATCGAGAATTTCACAAGAAAAACAATGGTGTGCTTGGTTTTAGTTCAGTAGCATGAGCAGTATCCCTCAATACATGTGTGCCATTTTAGGGAACAACGCCAATGTCAGACTACAATCATATATCAAGTGTAGTGTATGGTAGTTAATTTTCCCATAGTTAGATGTTTGTTTCAATATTGTATTATGTCTAAATTTATACAAATAGATTTTGCCATTAAAATAGAGCAATCAGAGCAGTTACAAGATGAGACAAGTTTGTAAAAACTCTGATTACACTTTTGTGTATTAAAAATGACATGCCATAGGTTTTGATACAATATACCATTAATGCTGTACATAGCAAACAGGGAACAGAAAATATCCAAATGTGTCTATATTTTGCACAACTGACTGAGTATTAAAAAAGTTTTAACCCCTTAATGACCAGCCTATTTGAAACCTTAATGATCAAGCTATTTTTTACGTTTTTCCATAGTCTTATTCAAAGAGCTATAACTTTTTTATTTTTTACTACTTTTACACAGCAAAAACACAGTTTTTTTCCAAATTATTTGTTTTTGTGTCTCCATATTTGAAGAGCCATAACTTTTTTATTTTTCTGCCGATGCAGCTGTATGAGGGCTTTTTTTTTGCAGGATGACTTGCAGTTTTTATTGGTACCATTTTGGAGTACATGCGATTTTTTTTGGATCCCTTTTGATCACATTTTTTTTTAAGGCAGGATGCACAGAAAACAGCAATTCTACAAGATGCCCAATGTCTGTAAGACTCGGCTCAAAAGCGTGTCCTCCAAGTCTGTCGGAGCAAGTTTTATGAATTTGGTAACAAAAGCGGACGCATGTTAGCCAGAGTATTAAAGGCTCAGTTGGCCCAATCCCATATACCTAACATTAAATCTTCCTAAGGCCTATGGTCCATACGACCCCCGAGATTACGGATTGCTTTCATATATTTTAATCTGACCTCTATAACCTTAGTTCCCCCACTAGCTCACCCTCCCCGGACCAGGCCTCTTTCACTTCTCCTTTCACGCCTTTGTCTAGGGAGAGAGCTGAGGAGATGAATGCTGCAGTTAATGCGAGATGAATGTGAAGATCCTTGCAGTTATAAAGGACCTGCCGGGGGGGGGGGGGGAGTCCAGGACCGGATGGGTACACTGCCAAATTTTATAAAACATTAACTGACTGTTTGACGCCACTTCTGCTCCAGGCCATCTGCGTTTGCTGATGACTTATTGGTTTATCTCACGAACCCGCCTGTATCGCTTCCCTCGTTGATGTCCGAGCGGTCCCGTTTTGGAACATGGTCCAATTTTAAGATTAACTTTTCAAAGTCTGAGGCTTTGAATGTGTCCCTTCCACCTTCGACTGTATCACTTCTCAAAAGTAATTTCCCCTTCTCCTGGCCTGCTAGGGGTATAACATATTTGGCTGCACGTATAATCTCTGATCTCTCACAAATGTTTACCAATAACTTCACCCCTCTACTAGCCAAATTTCGCACAGATCTTGCCTCTTGAAAATAAAAGGGAATTCTCCTGGTTTGGCCGTATTAATATTATAAAAATGTCACTCCTTCCCAGATTGCTGTACCACCTGCAGACGATCCCTATCTCCATTCCATCCTCCTATTGGCTACGTATCCAACAATGATTTGGATCCTTCATATGGCCAACGTGTCGTCCCCACCTGAGTAGGACAATTCTTACTCGCTCCAGGGATGCAGGTGGGGTTGGTTTGCCGTACTGTCGTCTCTATTACCTGGCATCGACTCATGCTTGTCTCCTTGACTTTTTTCACAACCACGATTCTAAACTCTGGGTTTGTTTAGCCCAACATCTCTGCCATAGACCCTGCCTGGGAACAGACCGACTCCCGCCTCCTTTGTTGTTTTCCATACCCTCCTGGCACTGTGGTCTTCTGGGATAGGGGGCTCACTTGTTGACCCACTGGGCCCATTCACCCCTATTACTGACAACCCTGCCTTTCCAGCTGGGAAGGCTCGTCTTTCCTTCCTAGGTAGGTCTTCCATCAACCCCATGTACTTCACTCAGGTTCTCTCCGAGTCTTCTCTACTCCCATTAGCCACTATCTGCCCAGCTGATACGCCTTCATCACGTCACATATTTAAATACTCCCAGTTAAAATATTTCTATAATGTTACTAAGCGTCAGGCTCACCTTCACCGGCCGCTTACTGACTATGAGTGCTTATGTGTTTCCAACCTGTCTCCTACACATTCCATCTCCACACTGTATAAGCTACTTGTAGCGTACATGGCCGCGGGCCGTCGGGTCCACTCACCTCCTGACGCCCGCAGCCATAGATCTGTGAGTGCTGGTCCCCATCTCCTTCCTAGGAGACATCAGCGCTAACTTCCGCTGTGTCCCGTAGGGTGCGCGCGCACGCTCGTGCCCGTTCTTAAAGGGTCAGCGCGCACATGTAGGAAATCATCATCATCAACACACATGATTTCCTGGACTATAAGAGGGCCCCTGCCCGTCTGATCCTTGCCTGAGCATTGTTAGTAATTACTAAGTCTGTCTTGCAAATGGTCCCTTAGTGTTTCCCGTTCCAGTTGTTACCCGTGCCCTGTTACCTGTTCCTGTATCATGTCTGGCGTTACCTGCTGCACCCATCTCGATCACGGCAAGACCAACTCCTCCTGTCGGTGAACGCCATAGCCCATCAGCTGCCTGCTCCAACCACAGTCGTCACCGCACCCATTCCTGCTGTTCCTCCTGCTACACTTCCTGTCTGTACCAGTACCGATCCCCTGTGCTTCTTGCGTCTGTGCTTCTCTGCTTCTTGCCGCTACCTTCACGCTATGACGGGGACCAGAGGATCTGCAGGGGATTTTTGAATCAGTGCCAGATTCACTTCAGACTACATGCCAGGTCCTTCTCTTCGGATGACGTCAGGATCGCCTTCATCATCTCTCTCCTTACTGGCAAAGTCCTGGCATGGGCTAATTCTCTGTGGGAACATCAGGGACCAGAGACCCATGACTTGCAGTGATTCTTACGGACCTTCTGCTCGATCTTTGAGGAACCTGGGAGAGTTTATTTGGCTGCTGCATCCCTGCTGACCCTACAGAAGGGAGACCTCTGTGTGGGCGAGTATACTATTCAGTTCCGGATCCTGGCTGCTTAGTTTACCTGGAACAACGAGGCTTTTGTGGCCACATTCTGGCAGGGACTGTCTTCGGGGATTAAGGACAAGCTGGCTGCTCACGATCTGCCATCTACCCTGGACGATCTTATCCTACTTGCCACCCGGGTTGACATGAGGATCCGGGAGCGTTCCCAAGAGGTTCTCCGTGAAAGAGAACTTCCTAGGCTGGATTCTATTTTCCAGCAATCCTCCTCAGTCGTCCCACCAGAAGATCCTATGCAGAAGAACCATGTCAAATTGTCTATCCAGGAGAAACAACGCAGACTCACTTCTGGACTTTGTCTGTATTGCGGCCTCGGAGGCCATATTGTGCGTCTGTGTCCCCAGAGACCAGAGAGACCCCATTGCCTAGGATTGGTATGAGAGACAACTCTAGGTGGAATGGTACCTAATAAAGCATTCTGTTCCAAGCTGACTATTCCTGTGACCCTAGTATCCGGCGAGAGGACGCATCGGGTTTCTGCCTATCTTGACTCTGGGTCTGCTTCAAACTTAATCCAGAGAGAGCTAGTGGATGATCCTCAGTTGCCCAAAGTTCCCCTGGAGACATCTTTGGCTGTTGCCTCAGTTAATAGACTGCCTCTGCCTGATCCTATCGTTTCTAAAACCAAGCTGTTGAAGCTTTAGGTTGAAGTCCTTCATTCTGAACTAATTTCTTTCCTTGTTTTGCCCAAGGCCATCAATCCTGTTCTGCTGGACCTGCCGTGGCTTCGACTACATGCCCCAGTCCTGGACTGGAATTCCAGAGAGGTTCTCCAATAGGGCTCCAAGTGCCTTGGTCGTTGTCTGTTGCAGATCCATCTTGTGTAGCCTCCTCTACCTCAGTCATTGGCGGGACTGCCCCCCCAGTTTGCTCAGTTTGCAGATGTCTTCAGCAAAAGGGAAGCTAAGACGCTGCCTCCACATCGGACTTATGACTGCCCCATTGAACTGGTTCCTAATGCCTCTCTCCCCCGTGGCCGAGTATATCCTCTCTCCTTGCCAGAGTCTCTATCCATGTCGGCTTATATCAAGGAGAATTTGGAGAGTGTTTCATACAAAAGTCTTCCTCCCCGGCTGGGGCTGGGTTCTTCTTTAAAAAAGAAGGACGGATCCCTTCGACACTGCATTGACTACCATGGTCTCAACCAGATCACGGTCAAGAACAAATACCCGTTGCCACTTATATCCAAGCTGTTTGATCGCATACGAGGAGCCAACATTTTTTCTAAGCTAGACCTGCGGGGGGCTTATAACCTAATCCGGATTCGCCGGGGTGACGAATGGAAAACACCATGTAACGGGCACTATGAATATCTAGTGATGCCCTTCGGACTGTGTAACGCTCCTGCAGTGTCTCAGGAATTCGTTAATGATGTCTTCCGAGATCTCCTCTATATCTGTGTTGTTGTTGTTCATCTCGATGATATTTTGATTTTCTCCCCAGATCCGACGACTCATCGGAGGCATGTCCGTCAAGTCCTACTACGATTAAGGGAGAATCGGTTATACGCCAAGTTGGAGAAGTGCGTCTTTGAGAAGCGTTCTCTGCCCTTCCTGGGCTACATCATCTCGTATCAAGGTCTCAAGATGGATCCTGAGAAAGTGAGAGCTGTCCTGGAGTGGCCACGTCCTCAAGGTCTGAGGTCCATACAGCGTTTCCTGGGATTCGCCAATTTCTACCAGCAGTTTATCCCAAACTTCTCATCACTGACATGTCCTATTTCCACCCTTACCAAGAAGGGCGTGAACGCCAAGGTGTGGACCCCAGTGGCAGAGGCCACATATATTAGTCTCAAAAAAGCCTTCACTTCAGCCTCGATCCTCCATCATCCTGACGTATCTCAACAGTTTTCTTTGGAGGTGGATGCCACTTCTGTTGGTGCAGGTGCACTTCTGTTCCAGAGGAAAGGCAGTAGTATGTGGTTACTACTCGAGACTTTTTTCTTCTGCAGAGCGCATTCACTCTATTGGAGATCGGGAGATACTGGCCATCAAATTGGCTCTGGAGAAGTGGAGACATCTCCTGGAGGGCGCAACTCACCCCATCCTGATCTACACCGACCACAAGAACCTCACCTACCTTCAGTTCGCTCAATGATTAAAACCCCGTCAAGCCAGGTGGTCGCTGTTCTTCACTCGTTTCCAATTTGTGCTCCACTACCGTCCCGCTGACAAGAATGTGAGGGCCGATGCCCTGTCCAGGTCATTTGAGACGGATGACACGGTGGAGTCCCTTCAGGCTATAATAGACCTGTACTGCATTATCATTGCCAATCCTTTGCAGGTTAGAGACATCCCTCCGGGGAGGAATTTTGTTTGATTAGCAGACAGGAGAAGAATTCTTTGATGGGGACACAGTTCTAAACTGGCTGGGAACCCTGGTGTTCGTAAAACCTGAGACCTGATTGCTCGTCACTTCTGGTGGCCCACGCTGCCCAAGGATGTTGTGGACTTTGTCGCTTCTTGCACGGTGTGTGCTTCTAACAAGGTTGCTCACTCTATGCCTGCCGGCCTGCTTCAACCTCTGCCTGTACCCAATGCCCCCTGGCAGCACATTGAGATGGACTTTGTCACAGACCTTCCTCCCTCAGCAGGATGCAACACTGTCTGGGTGGTGGTGGACCGGTTCTCGAAGATGGCACATTTTATCCCGCTGACCGGCCTACCTTCTGCTCTCTGACTGGCGTGTCTCTTCATTCGGCACATCTTCCGCTTGCATGTCTTGCCTCTTCACATTGTATCCGATTGGGGGGTTCAGTTTACCTCGAAGTTCTGGAGGGCTCTCTGTAAACTCCTGGATGTGAGATTGGACTTTTCCTCAGCCTATCACCCCCAGTTCAATGGGCAAGCCGTGAGGATCAACCAGATTATGGAGCATTATCTCCGTCACTTCATCTCCTTACAGCATGATAACTGGGTACAGCTTCTTCCATGGGCCGAGTTTTCGTACAACCACACAAGCAAGTCAACCACTTCCACTCCGTTTTACATTGTATACGGTAAACATCCTAGAGTCCCTCTTCCAGTGTCTACTACTTCTCAGGTACCCGCTGCTGACTCTGAATTTGGGGACTTCCTGCAGATCTGGCAACAGACCCGGTCCTCTATTTTGCTGCCTGTCAATCGCATGAAGCGAGAAGCTGATACAAGAAGAAGAGAGCTGCCGCAGTATCTTCCAGGTACCATGGTCTGGCTGTCCTCACGGAACATTTGTTTGAAGGTGCCTTCATACAAGTTTGCTCCCAGGTTCCTAGGTGCTTTTGAGATTCTGCAACAAATTAATCATGTCTCCTATAAGCTGCGGCTGCCTCCTACCCTCAGAATCCCCAACTCCTTTCATGTGTCCCTCCTGAAACCAGTGGTCCTGAACCGCTACAGCAAGACTTCCAGTTCCACAGTTGCTCCCAGCGGTTCTTCTGATATGTTCAAGGTGAGGAAGATCCTGGACTGCAAGAGGGTAGGAGAAAGGACTTTCTATTTGGTGGACTGGAGAGGGTTTGGTCCTGAGGAGAGATCTTGGGAGCCGGAGGAGAACCTCGATGCCCCTGCTCTCATTAAGAAGTTCCTCTCTCGCTCTAGTCCCAAGAAGAGGGGCGTAAGAGGGGGATACTGTAGCATCCATGGTCGCGGGCCATCGGGTCCATTCACGTCCTGATGCCCGCAGCCATGGATCTGTGAGCGCTGGTCCCCATCTCCTTCCTAGGTGATGCCAGCGCTCACTTCCGTTCCGGTCCGCTGTGTCCCGTAGGGTGCGTGTGCACGCTCGTGCCCGCTCTTAAAGGGCCAGCGCACGCCCATGTAGGAAATCATTATCATCAACACACAGGATTTCCTGGACTATAAGAGGGCCCCAGCCCATCTGATCGTTGCCTGAGCGTTGTTAGTAATTCCCAAGTCTGTCTTGCAAATGGTCCCTTAGTGTTTCCCTTTCCAGTTGTTACCCGTGCCCTGTTACCTGTTCCTGTATCCCGTGCTGTGTTCTTGCTCCTGTGCCTACTAGTAGGAGTCGTGTCTACTGAATCTGTGTCATTCGCCACGTCCTTTGTCATCTGCCACGTCCAGAGGGATTCGCCACGTCTGGCGTAACCTGCGCCATCTGTGTCATCCACCACGTCTGGCGTTACCTGCTGCACCCATCTCCATCAGTGCCAGAGCTGCGGCCACTGTCTGGACTATCCAGGTACCCTTGTGCGGGACTTTGTATTGCTGGAGTTCCCTGTTGTCTGGCCAGCTTCCTCCCCGCTACGGCGTTACAGTCTAGTGGGTCCACAAACACACAAACCGTTAAACTACTCCTCTCCCAGCGATCCCCTCATCTCCCATCCTTCTGCAAGGCCTTGGGAGAAAGAATTGCACATGACATTTTCTGATGCACAATGAAAACAATGTTTCTCCCTTGCCGAAAAAGCCTCGATAGCTATACGAGCTTAGGAAAATAGCTATAAAATTATCTCTAGGTGGTATCGGGTCCCTACTGCCCTGCACAAATGGTACCCGTCTATACCTGACACGTGTTGTCGCTGTGGAGCGATGGGAAGATCCATGTCTCATCTTTGGTTAAGATGCCCCTCCTTGCGGAGTTTTTGGGAGGCGGTACTTAAAATCATATTAGAAGTTACTGGGGTATCGGTCCCTAATTCTACCGGGGCGGCCCTTTTATTCATGTTCAATATGCCACTGCCCATTTACAAACTCTCCCTAATTAGACACCTCCTCCAAGCCGCCAAATCAGTTATCCCACGCAGGTGGAAAACGGTAGCTCCGCTGCTGTTGGATGAGTGGTTCCAGGAGGTTGCCTAGAATGGAACACCTTCTGGCTCTTTCCTCGGCTGCTTCTACACGATGCAAGGACACATGGTCTCAATGGCTTGCGTTCCTCTCTTCTTCCATCTACTGAATTGCAGTGCCTTGAGACACAATCCTCCTCCTTTCTCATGAGACCTCATCTGAGGGGGGAATACGTATGGGAGCGTCGTGGTTTGCTTGCTCCAACCACACCTCTGCCAGGTGCATAGCTGCTTCTGCTTCTTCTTCTTATTTACCCATGATAATCCAGAATTGGAGTCCAGGTTCACCGTGAGCTCACCTTGTCTCTTCTTTGCCCTTGTTTGTTTCCCATTCTATATTTCCCTTCCCTTCCCTTCCTGTGTCTATTTTGAGTGGCCATATGTTTCCTGTGATTGAGATTACCTACTACATCCGCTGCATTTTAGGATGTATAGGAGTCTGAATTATTGTATTTCTATATTTATTTTTTTATGCAATCCTCATTTCTATTATGCTTATTCAGGCTGCTGTCGTATATTGCGCTTCTCATAGGTTGTGATGTTCACCCTCCTGTTTGGGCTGTGCCCTTATTTGTCATGTTCTTTTTATTATGGGGACACATCCCCTCAAATGTGTTTGTACTTGTTTGTATTTAAACCAATAAACATTTTGAATGTGAAAACAGCAATTCTGGCAGTGTTTTTTCTTTTCTTTTTTGCAGCGTTTGCCAAGTGGGTTAAATAGCATAATAGCTTTATAGTTGGGGTCGTTATGGATGCGGCGATACCAAACATGTAACTTTTTTCAGGGTTTTTCTTTTCATAATAAAGCATTTTATGAGGGAAAAAGTGTTTTTTTTTTTTTGTTTTTTTTTGGGGTTTTTATTTATTAATTTATTTAACTTTATTAAACATTTTTATTAGTCCCACTAGGGGACTTCACTATGCGATCATTCAATCACTTTTATAATATACTGCAATACTTCTGTATTGCAGTGTATTATGCCTGTCAGTGTAAAACTGACAGACATGTGCTAGGTCATGCCTCTGGCATGGCCTAGCAGGCATTCACTACAGGCAGACCTGGGGGCTTTTGTTAGGCCCCCGGCTACCATAGACAGTGCTGCCAAGCACTGACACCCTGCGATCTCATGCAGGGTGCCAATGGGGTGAGAGAGGGAGCCCCCTCCCTCCAAAACCACTTAGATGTGTCGTTCACTATAGAGCGCCATATCTAAGGGGTTAAATGGGTGGCTTTCGATCTGCCCGCTCGATCAGCACTGCTCCAAGTCCTTAGCTACCTGAGGTGTATAGGATCTGCCAGGCACAACTTCTGTGTATACGCCCATAGATAATCAGTCTGCACCTGAGTCTATGTCTCTGAGACTGACTCCATCTTCCACCACTCAGGATGGCAGGCTTAGGAGTGGGAGAGCCTATCACAGCCTGGCCAGACGGAGCTAGCTCCCGCCCTCTGTCTATTTATACCTGCCTTTCCTGTTCCTCCTTTGCTTGTGATTCTTCTCGTGTGGTTTCCTGGCCCAGCTACAGCTTCTACTATTTGATCCTGCTCCATACTGACCCTGGCTTACTGACTACTCTCCTGCTCTGCGTTTGGTACCTCGTTCTCTCCTGGTTTGACTCGGCTCGTTCACCACTCTGTTGCTCACGGTGTTGCCGTGGGCAACTGCCCCTTTTCCCTTAGCTTTGTGTACCCTTGTCTGTTTGTCTCGTGCACTTACTGAGCGTAGGGACCGCCGCCCAGTTGTACCCCGTCGCCTAGGGCGAGTCGTTGCAAGTAGGCAGGGACAGAGTGGCGGGTACATTAGGGCTCACTTGTCCGTTTCCCTACCCCCATCATTACATGAGGTAGCTGAGAGCAGGGGGTTTTTCCTCCACAAGGCGCCTGTAATTTATTCTGATGCAGCGCCGTGAAAAGGCGTATGCATCAGAATAATGCACTTTTTTTTCTAAAAGATTACATATTGGGAGAAAAAACCCTCTCTCAAGTCACATTGACTTTTGACTCTTATAAGCTTCTTTACTTTTAGTTGATGCCAACAACTTTTTTTCTCAAGGTTTATCATTTTAATTTATTCCTTACTAATATCTAAAGAGGAGTGCTATTGTTCACAAAAGAACACATGGTGTGGCATGTAGTGAATATTGCAAAAGTGCTATGTTTGTTTAGACAAAATCCTATGTGTATGTTTTTCGGGAGTTTTGTTATAGACTGTGCTCCACTGTTTTTACACAGAAGCTGTAATAGCAGATATCTAGGTACAGCCCTGCTAGGACCTTACTACCCAATCATATAACCAGGGAACTTTAGCTCCTTGCACTTCTTAGGGCTTGTCCTCACATAGCGGAATTGCTGAGTATTTTCCATCTGGAATTGCGGACGGAAAATATGCAGCAGAGTACAGTAGCAGGAAAGTGGGTGAGATTTAACAAATGTCACCCACACCCTGCGTACAATTTCCAAGCAGAAATTCACCTGCGGTGCAATTTCATCGTACCGCAGCATGTCAATTCCTGCTGTGGAAAATGGACAGAATTGCTGCGTTTTTTAGAGGAGATGTCACCATCTCCCGGCATTCAGAGAAATGCAGCAAAATCCGCACCATTTTCTGCAGTAAAAAATGCATGAAATGGTGTGGGTTTTTCCGCAGCGGAACGTCTGCTATTTTTAACAGAAATGCTGCAGAAATTTTCTACAGCAAATCCGTTACGTGTGTACAAGCCCTTAGAGTGGTTCATGGCTATTCTTGCACAGTTTTTGCTCTTTGGAAATAAAAAAATTCACGTGCTTCTGGAACAATGTAAAATTTTCCAGTCTCCTGGATAGTTATTCTGGGTAACCTACATAAAAAAAAACTTCATTGGTCATAAATATGTGTCGATTGACACCAAACAATTTGAAAAATCCCTGCTTATTATTAGCAAAATTCAATCTGACCTCCATTTTCAGTAACTCACCGACAAAGGAAAAGTATCTCACAGCTACTTCTAACTAAGTGCTTATTCACACAAACTTATAATACGTCCGTGCTACGCGTGTGATTTTCACGCGCGTCGCACAGACTTATGTTAGTCAATGGGGCCGTTCAGACAGTCCGTGATTTTCACGCAGCCTATGTCCGCTGCGTAAAACTCACGACATGTCCTTTATTTGTGCATTTTTAACGCATCACGCACCCATTGACTTCAATGAAAATCACACACGCCACATGGAAGCACTTCCGTGTGACATGCGTTTTTCACGCAACACTTGCTAATTTAATGTAAATCAGTTAGAAAACTTGTCCAAACAAGCACAAACCGGGAAGTGCTTTGGAAGGTGTTTGGAACATAGAGACCTGCACACACACAACTGCAGCCATGCCTCAGGCATTTGACGTAGAAAAATTGATCTGCCTTGTGCAGGAGAGGCCCGAATTGTGGGACACGCGCTGTGAAGCGTACCACGACCGGAGTGATCGCAAAAGAATTGGTAAGTACATTTGTTTATAGATTTCATTTACCCAGTTTCAATAGTGTGTCCCTGTGCTAACAATTCCCAAACGGCAAACGTATAGTGTGTGTCACTGTATAAGTAGCTTGTGTAAGGTATGTTGCTGTGTAACGGAATGGTATTGTTTTGAAGGGTATATTTGTGTGTTGTTACGTAATTAGTGACCTATTCTTCTTTTTTTTGACCTCGTACAGTAGATGATGTGAAGACCCGCTGGAGAAGCACCCGCGATCAATTTCGCAGGGAGTATGGGGCCAGAGGCAAAAGTGGAGATGGGGCCTCTAAAAAACGGCAATACCTCTATACGAAACAATTGAAGTTTCTGAAAGACATCATGGAGATGTGACCGTAAGTAATAATTATGTAGCTTGGACAAATGACTGTTTTCACATGTCATACAGTAAAATGACGCTGTTTGTCCCTTGGTGAAATGGTGCTAATCACTATACATTTCCATTCTAGAACCAGTGACAATCTCGCCGACTCTGAAGAGGAGCCTGCCCAGGAAGAGTCGCAGCCTGATGAGAACCCCAATACCCTCCTGCCATTAACTCCGGAGCCGACAGCAGAGGAACCTGCCACACATTCGTCCTCACACCCACATGTGTCACCGGACAAAAATGCGGCAAGCCAAGCAACAGCCAGGCGGAGGCGCAGACAGATTCCTTCGGCAGGTAGACAAGTGGACTCTAGGGTTCTTGAATACCTGCGGTGCTGCGCAGAGGAGGACGTCTGCGGCTCATTTGGCGGCCATAATAACTCTCATAGACTGTGCCACACTACCCAACAAACCACGCCAGTGCTACAACGCTATTGAGCATTGGCGTGTATTACCGGAGACTACTCTAGGGTACAATGCACCTGCCCTTGGCCCATCCCATCCTGCCACCCCCAGTGCATGCCAACATCCCTATAGGCCATTGTCTTCAAGAATGTCTCCTGGTCCTCTGGCGGCTCGTGACAGACATTTCCAGGGCTACAGCCGACCAGCTGAGAGCTATCCTCCCCCGACAAGTCAGATATACCAGACGCAGCTTCAGCACCACTATGCTGTTGAGGAACATACTCTGCAGGCCCATGGACAGCATAGTGGTGCTGAAATGTCCAGCTACGCATCCCCGCCACATCACTACCAGGAGTTGTAGTTGTGACATTTTCAGCATGTTTTTCCAGAAATGTATCCTTCTGTGTGGGATTTTTTTGTTTGCATCACGTTGGTGCGAGTTTATTGTTTTTGCTTATACATGTTCTTACTTTTGTTTTTTTGGTACCAGAACATAAAGTCATGCTTGGTTGGTGTCAATGAGTGTGTGTCCTATTTTTTATACTGCTGTTTCACAATGTTTGCCAATCTTGTTGTTGGTTAAGGTTTTAGCTCGGTTTACACGGGCCAACATTGTTGCCTAACATCATTGAGGTATTAGTTCATCTGTTGGGGTTTGGCTTTAGTGCCAAAGAAATTGCAATCAGGCCGTGCAGTACTATAATATTTCACGCACAAAGGACAGTTGTGAATGTATTTGAAAACATTGCTTTTGACAATGTTTTTCACATACTATGAACTGTTTTCCTGCAAAATACAAAGTCTAAACCCCAAAAGATATAATCTCACAACCCACGTCAAAGGTCCTCATGTATTGTGAGTCCCTAACACTACAAGCCCCCACAAAACCCCAAAATGACTGATCACAAATTACCTATTTTCACAAAACAAAGAACTATCCCACCATTTAAATAGAATTGTGCTGCCATGGTACTACTCCAGCAGGGCTCTCAAAATATTCAGCAAATATTTTGCGCACTTGGAGTACAGATGTTTGTGCCCTCCCTTGTGGAGTTGGCCGCACAATGTTTGGGGTGCTTGTGTTCGTTTGGATATATTCAGCATCAAAACTTGCATCATGTATGCGTGTAAAGTTATGCAAAACGACACACGCTTGTATAACATGAGTCACATTATGCGGCGTCATTTGCATGGTTGTGATTAATACCCTCCACTTGTTGGACATTATGCCAAACGCACATTCCACACATCTTCGCGCTCTGCTTAGCCGGTAATTGAACATGCGCCTACGCTCATCCAAGCCCCTTCTAGTAAATGGACGCATTACATGGCTTGTCAGACCAAAACCCTCATCTGCCACGATTACATATGGGACTGGTGGTCCGCTGGAGCCAGGGAGCCATGGTAGCTTCTGGCACAGCAAATTGATTGGTCATAAGCCATTGTCTCATTCTGGATGACCTAAATATGCGTGCATCAGCATAGCTTCCAAACGACCCAATGTCTACTATTGTAAAACAATAATTATTGTCCGCCAAGGCCAACAATACGAGGGAAAAATACTGCTTGTAATTATAGAATCTTGAGCCAGAGTGGGGGGGCTTCTTCACACGAATGTGCTTCCTGTCTAGTGCACCAATACAATGAGGAAATTGGGTTGCATTCAAAAATTCTTGTGAAATACTAATCCATTGTTGTGGCGTGGGCTGAGGCATCACCATGCCCTTTAATCTCTGCCACAGCACAACACAGGTGGATGTCACGATGTATGAAATGGTGGTCACTCTCAGAAGAAATTCAAAATGTAACGAATAGTAACTATTGCCTGTGGCCAGAAATCTACATGACGGCAAAAACACAAACAACAAAGAACACATGTTATGTAGGGCATGACACACACAAATCATCCTGTAAGCACACACAAAAAAAAGCAATACCTCAAGGTCACAATGAGTCGCTCCTCTAGGGAAATGCAGCGCCGCATGTTTGTGTCCTGGTAGGTGATTCCTGTACGAATCTCCTCAAGCAGCAGATGAAAGGTGGCCACAGACATGCGGCAAAAGGATCTAAATTTCTCAGGGTGACGCCGGAGGTCATCATAGAGGGTATAAAAGTGCCCTTTGGAGGTGCGTTGGGACACAAGTGGATTAACCCAAAGCCTCCTTCCTCTCTGCGGTTCGTCCTCTAGCATGGGACGGCGATCGCCAAATCTACGTGAAATCATCCACGCTAACTTCACACGGGCCAGCGGCGTATACGCCATAATTTGGCTTCTAATACAACAAGGCAGTAAACTCTGTCAACTCCACAAACTCTTACCAAGCTGCAAAAGGCTGATAACATGTGCACAGAGCAAGCATGTGTTGGTCAAGGGTGCCTTTTTGTAGGCTTGCCTCTCCATAACGCCACCTTCCGGGTTTTTTCACGCACATTAAAAACGCATGCCATACGCGCAGAAAAACGCAGACACGCAGCATATACTGATGCCACACGGACCTGCAATGCGCGCAAAACGCAGCGTTTTTTGCGCGCGCAAAACGCACACGCTCGTGTGAATCCGTCCTTAGTGTATGATAAAAACAGGGCACTCAAGAAGGGGGTAATCATACTTATATTAAACAACAAACTAATACAATACAGTAACTATCAAATTTCTATACCCAAATAAAACTTTTAATAAAACTTTTAATATATTACAAGGCAAATGATAGATTACTTCTTATAAAACTTTTAATGATTTTAAAAGCACCACTCACTGACACAATCTGAAAGAAAGTCATCTTCAGATCAATGTAAAAGGTCAAAAAAAATATTTTAGCAGGTGACAAATTTCCTCTGCCCCAATTTATAAAAAAAAAAATGCCACTGACTTGGCGAGCTGGACATGAAATTCAACCTAAATAGCTTGGCATTTCTCCAGCTCAAATAAGAGATTTTATAGCATGCCCTGTTCTTAACATTGCTGTCAGAATAGATGAGAAATGTGGAAAATGGATAGAAATCTAAGATTAGGCTGCTGATGGTTTATACAATTATTTCAGATTTTCTGATTTATTTTTTTTATATATAAATTAGGCTAATAACGAGTACATTTCTTAATAAATGCATATGTTGAGTTTATATATGATGTACAATTAGACTGGAAAGCTACACTATATTAAGTGAGTTAATTCACATACCATAATTTGTAATTTTTGTGATTTGATCCAAGAGTCTTTAATTGTCAGATAGATTGCTGGAGATTAGGGAAAGATCCAGCAAAAAAAGTTTAGGCTGCCATTTTATTTAAAATAAAGCTCTGCCAATGACCATGATAACGATTATAGTATATATGGCATATATTATCATGTATTCTAAATGGCATTTTTCAATTGAATGTTGTTCAAATTCACCTTTAACAGGTGGAGCCGAGTAACTATTGTCCAGTAAGTTTGACATCTGTAGTATGTAACATTTTCTAAGAGATGAATTGCAAAAGTAAAGAGCGGAGAATAATCTAATAACTGTTAACCAGCGTGGATTCATGAAAAACAGGTCATGCCTAACCAACATGCTCGGTTTCTATGAGGAGGTAAGTACAAATCTGGATGTTGGTCATGCAGCTGATGTGATATATTTGGATTTTGCAAAGGTATTTGATACTGTTCCACAGTCTTGTTCTGAAGCTACAGAGGCAGGGGCTGGGGGAACGTGTATGCATGTGGGTAAAGAATCTGTTAAGGGACAGAAAACAAAGTACAGGGTGGGCCATTTATATGGATACACCTAAATAAAATGGGAATGGTTGGTGATATTAACTTCCTGTTTGTGGCACATTAGTATATGGGAGGGGGGAAACTTTTCAAGCTGGGTGTTGACCATGGCGGCCATTTTGAAGTCGGCCATTTTGTATCCAACTTTAGTTTTTTCAATGGGAAGAGGATCATGTGACACATCAAACTTATCGAGAATTTCACAAGAAAAACAATGGTGATCTGACCCCCTTAGACTTTTATATTTGGGGTCATCTGAAGGCAATTGTCTATGCTGTGAAGATACGAGATGTGCAGCAACTGAAACTACGGATACTGGAAGCCTGTGCTAGCATTTCTTCTGCGGTGTTGCTATCAGTGTGTGAAGAGTGGGAGAAGAGGGTTGCATTGACAATCCAACACAATGGGCAGCACTTTGAACACATTTTATAAGTGGTCAGAAACGTGTAAATAACTCATGAAAGAATAAAGTAAAGTTAAAACCAAGCACACCATTGTTTTTCTTGTGAAATTCTTGATAAGTTTGATGTGTCACATGACCCTCTTCCCATTGAAAAAACTAAAGTTGGATACAAAATGGCCGACTTAAAAATGTCCGCCATGGTCAACACCCAGCTTGAAAAGTTTCCCCCCTCCCATATACTAATGTGCCACAAACAGGAAGTTAATATCACCAACCATTCCCATTTTATTTAGGTATATCCATATAAATGGCCCACCCAGTAGTTAAAAATGGTACTTTCTAAAAGTCAGCAGCACAAGGATCTGTGTTAGGCCCAATTCTTTTGAATCTCTTTATTAATGACCTTGTGGATGGGATTGCTTATAAGGTGTCAGTTTTTGCTGACGATACAACACTTTGTAGGATACTTAAAACTTAGCTGGACTGTAAAATATTACAGAAATTACAGAAAGACCTAGATAAACTGGTAGCTTGGGCAAAGACAAGGCAGATGAAATTTAATGTTGATAAATGTAAAGTAATGCACCTAGGCCGCAATAATAGCATTAATTCATATACATCAAATGGAATAAAACAGGATAATGGAACAAAGGACCTGTGTATTCTGGTTACAAATAAGCTAAGCAGCAGCACTCAATATCAATCAGTAGCTGCAAAAGCAAAGAGGATTCTAGGGTCTATAAAAAGAGTGATAAAAAACACGGGATTCGAATGTAATATTACCCCTCTATAAATCCTTTGCAAGGCTACATCTTGAATATTGAATTCAGTTTTGGGCTCCACATTGTAAAAAGGATATAAGAGAGATAGAGAGGGTTCAAAGGCAGGCAACAAGATTATTAAATGGGATGTAAGCTGTCCCTTACAATGAAAAGCCAGAGAAATTAGGATTGTTCAGTTTGGAAAAAAGACGTCTTAGAGGTGATCTTATTAACATGTATAAGCAGGGGTGGGATCTGGCCGATTCACCCCAGTTCACCCGAATAGGTTGTTCAGAGGCGTAGCTAGGTTCTCCAGCACCCGGAGCAAAGATTCAGTTTGGCGCCCCCCCAAACTCTTTCCCGACAGCTCCTTCCCCCTCGCCATGTTTGTTTTCTCTACCAATCAATGACGTGTCATTTCTTTTCCACATTTTTTTTATGTAACTCGACCATAAAAACATTTGTACATTTTACAAGCAATATAGTTCTACACACAACACCAGAACCAAGCACATTACATATATGCAGCACCACAATCAAGCTCATTACATATATATATATACAGCACCAGAACAAAGCTCATTACATATATACAGTGCCAGGACAAAGCTCATTATATATATACAGCACCAGAACAAAGCTCATTACATATATACAGTGCCAGAACAAAGCTCATTATATATATACAGCAGCAGAACAAAGCTCAGTACATGAATACAACACCAGAACCAAGCTCAGTACACATATACAGCGCCAAAACCAAGCTCAGTAAATATATACAACACCAGAACCAGGCTCATTACATATGTACAGTGCCAGAACAAAGCTCATTATATATATATACAGCACCAGAACAAAGCTCAGTACATGAATACAACACCAGAACAAAGCTCAGTACAAATATATTTCAATACAGAGATCATTTGCAAAGTCAGGTTAGCAGCTTCCAGTATGACCTGAATAATGGTAATCATATACTGGGAGTTGCTTATACCCCAAAAAATAGTACCCTCTACCATCTGTAAAGATCATACAGTAATAATTAGGCTTCTTTCTCACCTGCATCAGGGTTTCATTCATGGGTTCTGTCAGACCTTTCCGTCAGGGGAACTCACAAACGGAAACCAAACGGAAACCATAGCTTTCTGTTACCATTTCAAAGGTAACGCTTCCGTTGCTAATGGTTTCTGTTTGCCTCCGTTTCACAAAGTTTCTGTTTTATTGGCGGTATCAATAGAGTAGTCAACTGTATCCACCTGTAATCTATCACATCTAACTTAGATGTGATGTATTACAGGTGCATCCAGCGTGTCAAAGACACACAGGACCCGCTGACACTGAACCCATCAGTCCCACAGACCTGACAAATTCAGGATTCAGCGTAAGATACAGCTGCTCTGTATACAGGATACAGAGCAGCTGTATCTCAAAAAGTAAAACGATTTTTTAAATAAAAACTAATAACAAAGTTGTACAAAACACACTGACTGACATTTTAAAAAAAATCCCTTTCAAAGGTGTACATAACATTTACTGCAAACAATCAGATCGTAACAACCATTGTCCAGTAAAAAACGCAGCACATGCAGTTTTACCAAAAGTCGGTGCAGTTTTTAAATGATTGTTAATGTCTGCAAAAAACTCCATGGACATTAACAATCATTTGAAAACTGCGCTGACTCGTGGGAATGCAGCATGTTGACGTGGTTTGCAGCTGTAGCGTTGTAAGACAGCAGCTACTATATGTATATACTGTACGGGTATGTTCACAAAGGGCAGATACGCTGTGTAAAAGCACTGCCCTGTGGTACAGTTTTTCGGCCAGGAATGGCCGCTGTGGAAAACTGAGCAGAAAAAGAAAAAAATGGATACTTACCATGGCAACGCTTCCCTCCTACATCCTGCAGCCCTGGGATGATGTTTCATCCCATGTGACCGCTGCAGCCTGCGATTGACTGAAGCGGTCACATGCGATGAAACGTCAGCCCAGGAGGCCGGCCCGGAAAAAGAAACAGAATTCTAGGTAAGTATAAGATTACAATTTTTCCTGAGTTGTGTTTTTTGCAGCGGAGTCGCTGCATTTCCGCCGCAAAAAAAAACACAACATCTGCTATTTGTTGCGAGTTTTACTTCCCCATTGAATTAAATGGGGAAAACCCGAAACAAATAAGCAGCATTTACGCAAATACAATTAACATGGTGTGGATTAAAAAAACCACCGCAGGTCAATTACTGAGCCTTTTTACCGCTCATCGTGTGGGTGAGATTTGTTCAAATCTCATCCACTCTGTTGTTACTGCATTTGGGCTTGTCCACACGTAACGGAATTGCTGCGTATTTAAATACGCAGCAAAATACAGTAGTAGCAAAGTGGGTGATACTTATCAATTACCATCCACACGCTGCGTAAAATTTCTGACCAGAAATTGACCTACGGTACATATTTTTCACACTGCAGCATGTCAATTCCTGCTGCGGAAAGTGGACTGAATTACTGCGTTTTTCAGAGATGTCACCATCCTCCAGCATTGTGAAAAATGGCTCAAAATCCGCACCATTTTATGCAGCAAAAAACGCAAGAAACGGTGCTGTTTTTCCACAGCAGAATTTCAGCTAGTTGCTGCAGAAATTTTCTGTAGCAATTCCAATACGTGTGGAGAAGCCCTTATACTGCGGATTTAGAGTTTGTCTACACACACAACAGAATTGCTGCAGACAATTTCTGCAGCAATTCCGTTGAAAGTCATAGGCAAACATGAACACGTACACATCACACACTATATATACACACATGAACACATCACACACTATATATACACACATGAACACATCACACACTATATATACACATGTACACATCACATACTATATATACACATGTACACATCACATACACTATATATACACACACATGAACACATCACACACTATATATACACACATGTACACATCACACACTAGATATACACACATGAATACATCACACACTATATATACACATATGAACACATCACATACTATATATACACACATGAATACATCACACACTATATATACACACACATGAACACATCACACACTATATATACACATGTACACATCACATACACTATATATACACATGTACACATCACATACACTATATATACACACACATGAACACATCACACACTATATATACACACATGTACACATCACACACTATATATATACATGTACACATCACATACACTACAGTATATATACAGACATGAACACATCACACACTATATATATACACATGAACACATCACATACACTATATATACACATGAACACATCATACACTATATATACACACACATGAACACATCACACACTATATATACACACATGTACACATCACACACTATATATATACATGTACACATCACATACACTACAGTATATATACAGACATGAACACATCACACACTATATATACACATGAACACATCACATACACTATATATACACATGAACACATCATACACTATATATACACACACATGTACACATCACATACACTATATATACACATGAATACATCACACACTATATATACACACACACACACACACATACACATCACAAATATGCACATTACATGCACACATTATACACATATAAAGTACACATTGTAAACACACACATGCACGTACCTTTTATGTAGGATAATTGTGAAGGGAGATCTGCAGCTTGATGGCCCGACACAGTGCCGCAGACAGTCTCCCCTCCCCCTCCCTCTAGTTCCGAATGATAACAGAAGCAGCCCGAGGAGAGGTGTAAAGAGTAGGGAGGGGGGCTGGAGGGCGAGATTTGTTAGCAGCACAGACTACAGCTGATGTTACAGTCGGGCGGCAGTTCTTAGCTGCTGTGCCCTGCGCCTGAGGCCAGAAGCTCACCTAGAAGGCAGGCCGCCGACACTGATTGTTGGCGCCCCCTCTAAGTTGCGCCCTTGGCACATGCCCCAGTCTGCCCCCCCCCCCTGGATACGCCCCTGGGTTGTTAAAATGACAGCTGGTCCGCTTGAAGCTGGAAGCCGGAACCGGTCTGGTCCCCTGCACTCGATTGTATCCACGTCTTTAGGACGTGGATACAATTGAGTTGACTAGCGCTGCCCTGGCGAAGCACATGATACCTCGCCATTCGGCGCTTTAGTGATGATGCAGTCGGCGCTATGACGATGACATCATCGCGCCGCTGCATCGTTCCGATGGAGGAGGGCTGACGTCGCTGGAGGAAGGTGCAGCAACGGGACAGGTAAGAAAATTTGTTTTTTCCTTCTACTGTGGGCACTATAGGGCACTACAGATGGGACTATACGGGGAAAAAGAACTACAGAAGACTATATAGGGAACTAACTACAGAGGACTATATAGGGGACAGTGACTACAGGGGACTATATAGGGGACAATAACTACAGGGGGCTATATAGGGGACAGTAACTACAGGGGACAATAGGGAATAGTAACTACAGTGGGACTATATAGGGAACACTAACTACATGGGACTATATAGGGGCCCTTATCTACAGGGAACGCCAAAGGGGGCCCTATCTACAAGGTAACGCTACATGTGGCGTTTCCTGTAGATAGAGGCCCATGTGGCGTTCCCTGTAGATATAGACCCCTGTGGCGTTCCCTGTAGATAGAGCCCATTGTGGCGTTCCCTGTAGATAGAGCCCCATGTGGCGTTCCCTGTAGATATGGCCCCATCTACAGGGAACGCCACATGGGGCCCTATCTACAGGGACTGCCACAGGGGCACAGGGGGCTCTATCTACGGGGAATGCCACAAGGGGCTCTATCTACAGGGAATGCCACAAGGGGCTCTATCTACAGGGAACACCACAAGGGGCTCTATCTACAGTGAATGCCCCAGGGGGCCCTATGTACATGGAACGCCACATGGGGCCCTATCTATAGGGACCGCCACAGGGGCACAGGGGGCTCTATCTACAGGGAAAGCCACAAGGGGCTCTATCTACAGGGAACGCCACAAGGGGCTCTATCTACTGGGAACACCACAGGGGGCTCTATCTACAGGGAACGCCACAGGGGCACAGGGGGCTCTATCTACAGGGAATGCCACAAGGGGCTCTATCTACAGGGAACGCCACAAGGGGCTCTATCTACAGGGAATGCCACAAGGGGCTCTATCTACAGGGAACACCACAAGGGGCTCTATCTACAGGGAACGCCACAAGGGGCTCTATCTACAGGAAACGCCACAATGGGCTCTATCTACAGGGAACGCCACAAGGGGCTCTATCTACAGGGAACGCCACAAGGGGCTCTATCTACAGGAAACTCCACAGGGGGCCCTATCTACAGGGAATGCCACATGGGGCCCTATATACAGGGACCGCCACAAGGGGCTCTATCTACAGGGAACGCCACAATGGGCTCTATCTACAGGGAACGCCACAAGGGGCTCTATCTACAGGGAACGCCACAAGGGGCTCTATCTACAGGAAACTCCACAGGGGGCCCTATCTACAGGGAACGCCACATGGGGCCCTATATACAGGGACCGCCACAGGGGCACAGGAGTCTCTATCTAGAGGGAACGCCACAGAGGGCTCTATCTAGAGGGAATGCCACAACGGGCTCTATCTACAGGAAATGCCACAGGGGGACCTATCTATAGGGAACGCCACATGAGGCCCTATCTACAGGGACCGCCACAGGGGCACAGGGGGCTCTATCTACTGGGAACCCACAAGGGGCTCTATCTACAGGGAATGCCACAAGGGGCTCTATCTACAGGGAATGCCACAAGGGGCTTTATGTACAGGGAACGCCAGAAGGGGCTCTATCTACAGGAAACGCCACAGGGGGCCCTGTCTACATGGAACACCACATGGGGCCCTATCTATAGGGACCGTCACAGGGGCACAGGGGGCTCTATCTACAGGGAATGCCACAAGGGGCTCTATCTACAGGGAACGGCACAAGGGGCTCTATCTACAGGGAACGTCACAAGGGGCTCTAGCCAAGGAAATGACACTGGGGACCCTATCTACAGGGAATGCCACATGGGGCCCTATCTACAGGGACCGCCACAGGGGCACAGGGGGCTCTATCTACAGGGAACGCCACAGGGGTCTCCATCTAAAGGGAACGCCACAAGGAGCTCTATCTACAGGGAACGCCACAAGGGGCTCTATCTACAGGAATCGTCACCGGGGGCCCTATCTACAGGAAATGTCACATGGGGCCCTATCTACAGGGACCGCCACAAGGGCACAAGGGACATTATCCCCAGGCAACGCCACAGGGGGCTCTATCTACAGGGAATGCCACAAGGGGCTCTATCTACAGGAAACACCACAGGGGGCTCTATCTACAGGGAACGCCACAGGGGGCTCTAGCTACAGGGAATGCCACAGGGGGCTCTATCCAAAGTGAATGCCACAGGGGGGCCTAACTACAGGGGGAACTATACCGGGAATGCTGCAGGGGGCACTATACAGGGAACACTGCAGTGAATGTCACAGGGGGCACTATCTACAGGGAAGGCTACAGGGGGCCCTGTCTGCAGGGAACGCTACAGGGGGCACTATATGCAGGGATCGCTACTACCTACAGATGGCTCTATGGGGAGAACTATCTACAGAGGGCTCTACTGGGAGCACTATCTACAGGGGGCACTGTGTGTGGTTCATTACTTTACAGTGTTTGACAGAATTTTATTCAGGGGCACAGTGTATGGTACTATTATATTCAGGGGCACAGTGTGTAGCGATATTATATTCGGGGACACAGTGTAGGATACTATTATATTTGGGGGTATAGAGTGTGGTACCATAAGAATTTGCTCTTCGTTTATAGGTGCAGAAATGTTGAAAAAGTGAGCTTCCGAAGACATCTGAGCAGCAAATTTACCCATTTCTGCAGAAATGGGTCTTGGCCAGGAGGCATCATAGAGTTCTGGACCAGATGAAAAAGTAAAGAGAATGACTAGAATCTGAGAAGTCGTCACCGATGAGTTACTAAATGTAAATGTTTGACAACATGTAGAAAAGAAGACAGCACGGCACTCACCATTTGCAAAAGATTTCTCTTTATTCCTAAATTGAGGCAGGCAACACGAGATCAAAAAGACAATATGTACTGAGCATGCGACTGGCACTGTATTTGTGCATTATCCGGGAGAGTTGTCGCGGGTTACTGCGCACGGCGCCCTGTCTTCCACCCTTCTCATGTGCACAGCCTAACTAAATGGGCTGAGCACGCTTAGGATATTGAATGTGCGCATATAAGCCTATATGTAATGGATGAGTTTAATATTATGTGTGGGTAGGTCTGTATGCTTATGTAATTATATAAATAGTGTGGCAATCCACACTAAAACATTCTGGCCAGGGAATTTCTTTATTTAGAGTCCACTTGTAGGGGGTATTTGGAATATCATAATTGTTTTATTTTATTATTAGAATCATTTTAAAGGGTGCGATACACCGCAAAACACAGTGAACCCACTCCCCTGCATGTCTTCATCCGAAAAACAGGGAACCTGTTAAAAATGTGAACCCCCACCCCTGTGTATAAGTATACGTGTGGTCAATACAAAGAACTAGCACATAATCTGTTCTTTCCAAGGACTCTACAAAGGACAAGGGGACACCCATTGCGTGTGGAAGAAAAACGTTTCAGACACCAATATAGGAACAGGTTCCTTACAGTTAGAGTAGTCAAACTATACAATGTCCTAACTCAAAAGGTAGTAATGGCAGATACTATGTTAGTATTTTAAAAAAGGCTAGATGATGTATTTCTTTCAACCTATGTAACTATGTAACAGCCTCAGTCATGTGTTTGTACCATTATTAACTATCAACCAACTCAAAAAATAGTCGAACTCCACATGCAAAACTACTTTTCTGTAATCTATTAGCAAAAAAATGACTTGCACCCTGCTGCTGTCCATATTGGCTGTCTCATTTACAGTAACTTCCCGAAAAACCGATGGCTGTTTTATAGTTATTAATGGAACCGGCTGACAAATTGAAAGATGGATGTCAGTTTCTGAGAAGTCACTTTTGCAAAATGGCTGCCATGACAAAACAAAGAAATACCAATGTATCTGTAAATGTAATATAACTCCCAAACTTTGGCTATCTATATAGCTTCTGATCTTATAATATTTCATAATATGTTGCCAGATTTACATTCTGGGTGGGAATTTGGCATTGTGTGGCCCACAGGCATTAACTTTTTAACTCCGTTAAACAACTTACTGTATAATAATTTTAAAAATCATACTAACAAACTACTAATCTAAAATAAATTATTTTCAGAGACATTATGTGACTGTTCCAAGGGAAAAAAAAACTACATGGTAATTTAAGAAAATAGAACAGCCTTCATAGTTACTGTGCAAATCTTGCCAATGTCATTCAAACAGAATTAGAGCTTTGTTCTTATGAATCATTTTACCCATAAGAAATTGTATATTGGGTTTAGTGCAAATAGATCCAAAAAACATTTAATAATTTCAAAATAAGATAAAATGTACTTTTACTCTGGTAATTGATTGTCAAGTTTAAATTATATCAATTATTATGAATTAGTAAAATTTGTTTTGAGAGTTGTAGGAATCACATCAAGAAAGTATTATCAAATATTTGAATTGTCAAAACTTGTCAATTTAATTTTACAGGTTTTTTTTTAGTGTGATAATCTTTAGCTGCTACTTACAACTCTAACGTCAAAGCTTCTTGAATATAGAGACTTCATGCACATGAAGTGCTGCCATACAATACTCCATCAAGTGCATATGTATACGAAGCTATATTCCCTTTGAAGCGGTACTCTATACATACAGTATGGCATCTGATGGAGCATTTCACAATGTTTTACTGGTACAGAATAAAAGGATTCTACCTATAGATGGTACACTAAAGGCCCGTGCGCTGCTAATAATTCCCGACTATAGCTATGTATAAAATGGAGTTGTATTACAGCCTATGCATGAGGCCTTACATGTGATGTTGAAAAAGAAGTCAGAAGATATTTGAAGCTGGTCAGGGTAGTTATTCACTAGGGAGACCCTCAGAACAAGTTATAAAAATGCTGAGCTTCCAAGGTAGCTTTCAAACGAGCTCCTACAGTTGCTTTGTAACAGGAAAACTGTGGGCGGAGGAACGAGGAAAGAGAAGCCAAACATCAAACAATAATAGTAACCTAATTACCAGCAGCAGTCAGTTGAAATGAAAAGGCATGGAGGACAAATCTGTATCTCCCAAACCCCTAAACCCTATCCTTAGCAGTAAAAAGTTTAAAAATAAAACAAAATGTAAAAAAATTAAAAAAATTTAAAAAAGTTTCAAACACTCATAACGTGTCAATGTCTTGGAGCCAAATGAGGTGCCGAAGAGCATAGATTAAATAGTGCACAGGTTAAAGTAGTTCAAAAATAAAAATGTGTTTTAGGAAACACAAGAGTATCATCAGTTTCACTTAGAGAGGTTTAACGGTAGGCAAGAAATGGGTGAAAAAAACACTACACTGGGTGCCATGCAAATTATTTATTTTAACCCCTCAAAATTTGGCCTAATTGGGGAATTTAGGAACACACTTTTTTATTATAATTTTTTTAACACATTCAAGAGCCATAAATGTTTAATTTTCCATGGGCGTAGCTGTATGAGGGCTTTTTTTTTTAGGGACCAGTTGTAGTTTGTATTGCCACCATTTTATGGTACATATAAGTTATTTAATAACTTTTATAAAAAATAATTTGGGGGAAATGGGAAAAAAATATGGCACTGTTTTTTTGTGTTATTTTTTTGTGCCATGGGGTAAAATATTATGTTTGCTTTAATGTATTAATGCTTTAATGTATAATAATGGGTTATTACGATTACGGCAATTCGATATATTCATTATTTTATTCTTTTATTACTATTTTTAAACTATAAAATATTTTTTTCAGGGTAAACTGAGTTTATTAGTTTATATAGTTTTTGTTGGGGGGACTTTTTTCTTTTTAATAAACTTTATTACATTCTTGTTTCACTTTTTTTTTTATCCCACTTGAAGCTGTGATCCTTTTATCACATACATAATGTTTTGGAATACCTAGTATTCTAAAGCTTTATTGCCTGTCAGTATTACAGGCAATCTGTTAAGCCATGTCTCTGCAGACCTGGGGAGCTTTTGCTAGGCCACGTTTGACATGGTAATCGTGTCGTGGGATGCCGATGGGGAGCTGATCGGCAAACCGCTTCTCCGATGGCACGTCCGCTATTGACCACGGGATCTGAGGGGTTACGGCTGTGATCAGAAATTTCTTTGATCTCGGCTGTTACAGCAGGAGTCTGGCTGTCAATCACAGCTGGACTCCTGCTGATGACTGCACATGTGCGTCATTGGGACTTTAGTTAAGCAATCCATAACGTAGATGTATATTATGGAGTGTTATGGGGTTAAACCTATGAATTGCTTAGCATGGGTATTGAGCAATTTGCTCACAAACACCATGTCTACTTTTGATTTAATTACAAGATACACTTTATATATTTTTTTACATTCTATGATAACCCAATATCCTCATCTGCCTCCCATTTTCTATATTTAATCTTCTCCCTAGGCCTTTCTCAAATTTCTATTTCTCCTACACATGAATATGTGCATTCACTTGATCTGGTCTTCTTCCGGCTCTGCTAAGTTTCTGACTTTATTAACACTCCTCTCACGCTCTCTGACCACAACCTTCTCTCCTTTACTATCAAACATTCTCTGCCTCCTCAAGGCAAGTCTACCCATCAGACATACAGAAATCGACATACCATTAACAGCCAGCAACTCATCGACAGTCTGCAGTCCTCATTGTCCTCTATCTGTTCCCATTGTCCTCTATCTGTTCCATCTTCTGTCCCAATCTGGCTGCCAAACATCACAATGAAACTCTTACAAATGCCTTTGATGAAGCAGCCCCCCCTACACTCTGAACCCCCCGACACAGACCGCAACAACGTTGGCACACTCCTCAATCTCGCTTTCTTCAGCGGTGCTCGAAATGCGTTGAACTTCCTTGGAGAAAATCGCATATGTCAGTAAACTTCCTCCATTATAATTTCATGCTCAAAACTTACAACTCTGCCCTTCACCGCGCCAAACAAGTCTATTTCACCTCTCTTATATCCACACCTCTTATATGCCAATCTAATAATTCAAAACAACTGTTTGACACTTTTTACTCCCTCCTTAGTCCTAAAGTATAGACGCCTTTCACAGATCTCCATACTGAAGATGTAGCCACTTATTTTAAAGTTCAAATTGACAACATCCGGCATGATATTATCTTTCAGTCCCTAGTACTATCGATCCCCTTCCCGCTTGCACTCTCTCTTATACACTCTTAGCATTTGACCCAATAACAGAAGAAGGAGTCTCTAGGCTTCTCTCTTCTTCTCGTCCTACTACCTGCCCTAGTGATCCTATTGCTTCACATCTTGTCCAGTCCCTCTCCCTGGCTGTCACTAGTCACCTAACCAAAATATTTAACCCCTCTCTTACGTCTGGAATCTTTCCCTTCTCTTTAGAATATGCCGTTATAACCCTATTACTGAAAAAAACATCTCTTGACCCGTCCTGCGCAGCAAACTACCGACCTGATTCTAATCTACCCCTCATCTCTAAACTCCTGCAATGCTTGGTCTGCTCTCGCATAATCCGCTATCTCTCTGCGGTCTTATCGACCCTTTACAATCTGGTTTCCACACTCTACACTCTGCAGAATCTGCACTTACTAAAGTCTCAAATGATCTCCTGACGGCTAACTCTAATGGCAACTATTCTCTATTGATTCTTGTCGATCTATCAGCAGCGTTTGACACTGTAGACTACCAACTCCTACTCAATATGCTCCACTCTATTGGCCTTAAGGACACCTCTCTCTGTTCTTCTCCCCTGTCTTTTGGAAGTCTTTAAGGAGTTATATGCGGTAGGGGGAGTATCTAGATCTATGTCGGAAGACACGATCGTATTGATTCCTAAGAAGGACAAGGATTTGACGGATACAGGGTCGTACAGGCCCATATCTTTATTAAATACAGATGTGAAGCTGTTAGCTAAGGTGTTGGCAAGGAGGCTACAGCAGGTGATCCCAGGAATCATTCACCCAGATCAGAACGGTTTTATTCCAGGTCGAAGTACTAGTAATTGTCTGCATAGACTGTACACTAATATACAAATGGGAGAGGGGGAGCTCCGCTCCATCCTGTCTTTAGACGCTATCAAGGCGTTTGACAGGGTGGAGTGGCGGTTCCTATGGAGAGTAATGACAAGGTTTGGCATAGGGGATACATTTATAAATTGGGTTAAAATAATGTATTCTGCCCCATTGGCCAGGGTAAATGTAAATGGTGAACTATCTGAACCAATTATGTTGTCTCGGGGAACACGGCAGGGCTGCCCCCTCTCTCCGCTTCTATTTGCTATTTTTATAGAACCATCAGCCATGTTGATTAGGGGCGATAAAGAGATTAAGGGATGCGGCTGTGGTGGGGAAGGGGATAAAATGGTTCTGTATGCTGATGATATTTTATTATGCTTGAAAGAAACCCCAACTTCCGTTCATAGAACGATGCAGGTACTGGAGACTTATGGTAGATTTTCGGGTCTTAGAATCAATTGGTCCAAATCATCTCTTCTCCCATTGGATCAGGAACAGGACTCCCCTTTTGGAGATCTTACTATCCTAAGATTGGGCCAGCCATTTGAATATCTGGGTATAACTGTCTCAGGAGTTGTTGAGAGATTTAGTGCCTTGAATATACTACCAGTGATCAAGAAGGTCAGATCAAAAATAGCGGTTTGGCAGAAACTTCCCTTATCCAGGGCTGATAGGATTGGTCTGGTTAAAATGGTGGTGCTCCCACAGGTCTTATATGTACTGACCGCAACACCAGTGTGGATAGATAACAATACATTTAAGATGTTGGAATCTTTACTAAATGAATTGATTTGGGGAAGAAAACGTGTTAGGATGAATCAGGTTTATCTGTGCAAGAATACGTCTGAATGGGGGCTATCCTTTGCTTACTTCCGGGGGTACCTTGTGGCCGCCGGATTGAGGCTTCTGATTCAATGGGAGAAGGACCCGGCCCTCAGGAGGTTGCTTGATTCAGTGGGAAAGAAAGCTGGAAATATTTTTGAGTTATTGGAGACAGGCCTACTGGAGATGGAACCACTGAATAAATGACCCCTGAGTCTGATGTTGTCCCGTTCATGGCGAGCACTGAGAGAGATGTTAGGTTTTAAAGGAATTCTCAAGTTTACTCCAATTTGGGATAATTAAAATTTTAGAGAATTTGGGACAATTCCGGATATAAATTTCTGGAAAAATAGAGGGATTTTTTTTATCTCACAGATTATTGTGGATAAACAAATAGTCACTTTTGATAATTTGAAAGAATGGTATCGTATTGAAGAGAAGTATTTATTTAGATATTACCAGATTCAGCACGCATGTAAGCAAATTGATGTAGCATGGATTCAACTGTAATCTCACAGGGTAATTGATTATTTATTAGTAGTTTCACAAAGGAAAAAATCACTTTCACATATTTACCGCTCTATTATGAGCACATTCGGAAAGCAAATTCACTTTAGAGCACAAGCCAAATGGGAAAGAGATCTAGGACCAAAGGATGAATCTCACTGGGATCATTGTTATAGGAGTATTAGCACGGTCTCCCTCAGTGCCGCCCATAGGATGGTTCAATTCAATATAACGCATAGATTGTATTATACGCCTATATCCCTACAGTCAATGAATTTGAAGGCAAACTCTTTCTGCCTACGTTGCCAACACCCTCAGGCGGCCTTTTTGCATTTAATTTGGGCTTGCCCTGGAATAGCTCAATTTTGGAGGGAGATCTGTTCGGAGATCAGCGGTTCTTATGGACTGGTTTTCCCATTAGAGGTTGAGCACCTGATTTTGGGCAATTTAAGCGATTTGCAGATGTCAAAGGACAAAAGAGCTTTATTGGGGAAATTGCTCTTCTTGGCCCGTCTTCTGATTGCTAGACTGTGGGGGTCTAGCTCTCACCCAACACTGCAAAACTGGCTGGGCTTGGTTGGTAAAATCAAGAAATATGAAAAGGTATGATATGGCAATGCCAACAACATCGCTAAATGGGAACGAACCTGGCTATAGGCTAGGGTAAGTTCTCAGAGTAACAAGTAAGATGGAGATAAGAGGCATATTTTTATTTTTATTTATTATGATTTTTTTATTTTATTTATTTATTTATTTATTTTAATATATATATTTTTATTTTTTTTTCCCTTTATTTCCCTCCTCCCTCCCTCCGACCTCCTCTCCCACTAATGGTATCTATAGCATTGCATATTTTTTCTTATTACATGTTTGTATGTACTATGTACTTCTTTCCCTTGTGTATTGCTGTAGAACAAAATAAAGATATTTAAAAAAAAAAAAAAAAGGACACCTCTGTCTCTTGGTTTTCTTCCTTTATCTCTGAGCGCTCGTTCAGTGTATCATTTGCTGGTTCTACTACTTCTTCTCCTCTTTCCCTTTCTGTTGGAGTTCCTCAGGGATCAATCCTAGGTCCACTCCTCTTTTCTCTCTACACAGCCCCTATTGGACAAACCATCAGCAGATTTGGCTTCCAGTACCATCTCTACGCTGATGACAACCAATTATATACCTCTCACCGTGACATCACTCCCACTCTCATACAAAACACCAGTGATTGTCTGTCTGCTGTTTCTTACATCTATCGGAAACTGATTTTTTCTAAAACTGAGCTCCTTGTCTTTTAACCTTCTACTAACCTTCCTAAACCTGATGTCTCCATCTCAGTGTGGGGTACTACTAGCCCGCTGTCTTGGGGTTATCTTTGACACAGATCTTTCCTTTACTTCTTATATTAAATCATTTGCACACTCATGTCACCTGCACCTTAAAGGGGTTTTCCCATCAGAGACATTTATGACATATCCACAGGATATGTCATAATAGTCAGATAGATGCGGGTCTCATCTCTGGGACCCGCACCTACCTCTAGAACGGGGCCCCCTACCCCTGTTCTACCTCTTTGTGTTATGGCTGAAGCATGTGATTTCAGACCATGAATTATGGAAACAGTAACATATTCTGGCTCACGAAGCTTTATGTGTACTACCCTATGTTTTAAAAAAATGGCTGGACCATTGTACTGAACCCGCACTTTTTACACTTTGTGTGTCCCCTACTTCCTCATAGATTGTAAGCTTTTACATGGAAGGTCCTCACTCCTCTTGTTTAAATTGTTCATTAGTTTTGTAACTATGTAATGTCTGATATTGTCTGTACATGAACCCTCTATATTGTAAAGTGCTGTGGAATATGTTGGCGCTACATAAATAAAGATTATTATTATTATTATTATTATTAAAAGGGCTATCTCATTAAAAACATTGATGACAATCATTTGGGAGCTCTAGAACGAAGTGGCAGTGGCGATAGGAAAGTGTCCTGCTCCTTCAGTTCCTGTCAGCTCCACTCTGCTTTTTTCTGAGCTGCATGGTCAACACGTTATAGTCAACCGCTCCCGCACCTACTAAATCATTAGACTGAAGAAAAAAAATGTAAAAAAAAAAGTAAAGATTGAAGAAAATGTATGTAAGTTTTTTTTAGGCATATGGTCACTAAACATAAATAGCAATACTTAACCGTCTGATCATTGTAACAGACCTATTTATTAATACTTCTTTGCATTAAATATTAATACTACTAATAGTAATACAAAATATAAAAATTGGCAGTTACAAGTTATAAGTCATTTTAGCTTCAGGTTGCAGTTTCCATTTATGTAGCCAACTTCAGATAAATATTTAATATAAAAACTACTACTAGATGTAATACTATTGTTACTCATTGATTTTTTTTTATAAAGCTTAGCAAGTTGAAACACTTTATGAATAACTAGAGTTTGTAGAGTATAGCTGTTTTTTTTTTCTTTTGAGCAAATACTCAGTTCTAGGAAATATTGTAATCTGCAGCATATGTCAGTATCATATGCTTGAAGAATGTGCTTGACTTAAAGAGGATCTGTCACTAGTTTATTAATGCCCTATCTCCTAACTAATCTAATAGACACTATGATGCTGATAACTACAGTATAATGTTTTTCAAAAACGTTTAATATTTGCAAAGTTATGTGCATTTTTCTAAATATGCTAATTTGGCTATAAACAGCCAAATAGTAAGTTACTCTATCTTTTCACTCTGGGTGGTGTAATGTTTTCTCTATAACGCTGTCAAATCGTCATACTGCTTCTCCTCTTCCCAGCCTAGCAACACAGTGTGATCATATAGTATACACCATCCATTCCCGACTGTGTTTTCAACTGGAGATATCACAGCTAGAACCTTGTGACATGAAAGATTAGAATCTCATCTTTCATATGCCACTAGAACCGCTGTTCTAGGTTTTCCACTCCCCGAAATATGGCTGTTTGAAGTGACCCCCACCTCTAGCCTCAGTCTCTCACACTGTGTGAAGCAGCTTCATGCTGATAGGACAGCATCAAAGGCTGTGAGGTAGCTCCACCTCAGGAGAATCGCTGCAGTTACCTCCCACTTGTCTAGTATAGACTAATTTACATATTTAGTAAAAAAGCTCATACCTTTTAAAATACTAAACGTTTTGGGACACAATTTTCACCTGCATTATCAGCGTGACAGCGCCTATTGGATTAGTTAGGAGATTGGGCATTACTAAACTAGTGTCAGATCCACTTTAAAGCAAACTAATTGTACTGCTTCTGGCTAAATAGGCTTGATGCTATTTCAGCTACACAGAAATGAGCTGCCATTGTTTTTTTATTTGTACAAAACAAAACAAACAAGTTAAACTGTGTTTGATTTGATCTTTACTAAACCATTAATTTTCAGTGTAACCACTGGGTCATTGGCACATTTACGCCATGCCAGACTATTTCCTTTTGTGTTTTCAAGTTCAAATCAATTTGGCATTTATATAAGACTATCAGATTTACCCGACTTCGCATGGGTCTATTTGTTTGTTGTTTGTGTGTGTGTGTAAAAACTTTGTTTCTTCCTGATGCAGCCCGAGCAGCAGCCATACGCTTTGCTGCAGGAGACTTTCGTCCCAGTGCAGAGTTCCTTTTCGGAGGCATGACTGGTCTGAAAGGGGTTCAATTTATGAAAGTGTGATAATCCAGTATAGGTACAGTGTAGTATAGGTACAGTCCGTTCAGGGCAAATAAAGAAAGATTTGTTATGAAAAACAAAAACAAAATAAAAATAACTGGGTTGTTATGGGAACCTGGTGGCTAAGAGTGAAGTACCTGCGAGCTTCCATTGGCTAATACAGGTCATCTGATGTGATATGGAGGAGGACCCTTGATGTGGAAGCCAGTAGTGCCATATAGAGATGAGCGAACTTATCAAAAGTTCGGTTCGGCTAGTTCGCCGAATTTCACAAAAAAGTTCGGTTCGGACCGAACTAGTTCTGACCGAACCTGTCACTTACGTGCGCCGAGCATGCTACTGTCCAGGGTGCTGATAGAGTTAATGGGCTGCACTAACTCTTTCAGCAACCTTCACAGTACATGCTCGGCGCGCGGAAAATACCATTTAAATGTAATAAAAAAATAAAAATTATACGTTCGTACTTACTTTCCTCCTGTCCGGCCTCCAGCGATGACGTTTCATCCCTTTCGCCGCTGCAGCCAATCACAGGCTGTAGTGGCGGTCACGCACGTCAGGATGACGCTTCATCCCACGTGACCGCCTCTGCAGCCAATCACAGGCTGCAGCGGCGACATGAATGAAACGTCATCGCTGGAGGCCGGACAGGAGGAAAGTAAGTATGAACGTATTATTATTATTTTTTGGCATGTATGTATGTTGGCATGTATGTATGTATGTATATCTGTGCATGTATGTTTGCATGTATGTTGGCATGTATGTATATATGTGCATGCTTGTATGTATATTTGCATGTATATATTTGCATGTATGTATTTTTGCATGTATGTTGTCATGTATGTATGTATGTATGTAGTCATGTATGTATATATGTGCATGTGTGTATGTATATTTGTATGTATGTTTGCATGTATGTTTGCATGAATGTATGTATATTTGCATGTGTGTATATATATATATATATATATATATGTATGTATGTTGTCATGTATGTATGTATGTTGTCATGTATGTATATATGTGCATGTATGTTGGTATGTATATATGTGCATGTGTGTATGTATGTATATTTGCATGTATGTATGTTGTCATGTATGTATGTATATATGTGCATGTATGTTTGCATGTATGTTGGCATGTATGTATACATGTGCATGTTTGTATGTATATTTGCATGTATATATGTTTGCATGTGTGTATGTATGTTTGCATGTATGTATGTTTGCATGTATGTATGTTGTCATGTATGTTTGTATGTATGTTGTCATGTATGTATGTATATATGTGCATGTATGTATGTTTGCATGTTTTTATTTTTGCATGTATGTTTGCATGTATGTTTATATATGTGCATGTATGTAATTATGTTTGCATGTATTTATGTTTGCATGTATATTTGTGCATGCTTGTATATATGTATGTATGTATCTTTGCATGTTTGTTTGTATGTATGTATGTTTTCATGTGTGTGTGTATGCATGTATGTATGATAGTTTGCATGTATATATGTATGTATGGCCATGTATGATACTGTCTGCTGGCGCCCTGTATCTAAGTCAACTTCGCGGCAGGCTTCTATACATGGTATAACAGTCAGTATCACACATTAAACTGAATCTAAGCCTACAACATGTTTTATTTCATTATTTTATTTTTTTACAGGTTTGGTGTTTGGACTACGTCGGTTTCGAGGACTACTTCGATGACGGTTTTTTTTCTACAATAAAATGGTTAATGAGGGTTGTGTTGGGGGTGCTTTATTTCAATAAAATATTTTATCTATATCTTTGTCTTTTTCTTTTCAAATTTTATTATTACCACTTTAGTAATGGCCGCTGTCTGAGTGACAACATCCATTACTAATGCGAGGCTTAGTGTTAGCCGGTGCAGAGGCTAACACTAACCACCATTATTACCCCGGTACCCAAAACCACCAGGGGTGCCGGGAAGAGCCAGGTACGATCCAGTACCCGACCATCTGTTGTGATGGTCGGGCCCTGGGGCGGCCGCAGGCTGGTATTATGAGGCTGGGAAGGGCCAAAAACAGTGGACCTTCCCACCCTTGTAATGCTAGGCTGCTGCTGCTGTGTTGTATCTGGCTGGTTATAAAAGTGGGGGGGGACCCCACGTCATTTTTTTAAATTATTTATTTATTTACATTTTTTTTTTAAAAAAGACATGGGGTTCCACCCAATTTATCATAACCAGCCACATACAACACAGTGTTATTAGCCTGGGAATGGACAAAACCAGTGGCCCTTCCCACCCATGTAATGCCAGACTGCTGCGGCCTTGTATATGGCTGGTTATTAAAAATGTGGGGGACCCGTCTATTGCTAAATTTGTTAAATTCCAAAAAAAAACGACGTGGGGGTCCCCCCCATTTTTATAACCAGCCCGATACAACACAGCAGCAGCAGCCTAGCATTACAAGGGTGGGAAGGTCCACTGATTTTGGCCCTTCCCAGCCTCATAATACCAGCCTACGGCCGCCCCAGTACCCGACCATCACAACAGATGGTTGGGTACTGGATCGTACCAAGCTCTTCCCGGCACCCCTGGTGGTGGTGGGTACCGGGGTAATAATGGGTGGTTAGTGCTAGCCTCTGCACCGGCTAACACTAAGTACCGCCTTAATAATGGACGCTGTCAATCAGCCAACTGCCATTATCTAGGCACTAATAAAGTTTGAAAAAAAAAACACAAAGACAATTCTTTTTTATTGAAATAAGAAATCCCCAACAAAACCCTCGTTAACCATTTTATTAAAATTTGAAAAAACGCAGATCTACGCAGTAGTCCAACGAATCGTAGATGTAGTCCAATCGGTACATCAAAATCTGCAACAACATAAAAAAACAGTTATCAATGTGAACAATACCAATACTTCTACTCACCTACACACATATATACACGCACACACAAACAAACAACCATACACAGACACACACATATATACACAAACACAACAAGATATACACACACACATAAACAGACAAACACACACATATACACGAACTCACACATATACAAACAAAAACACACATATCCAAACACACACACACACAGTTATACACACATACACGAACACATATACAAACAAAAACACACATACCCAAACACACATATACACAAACACATATACACAAACACACCCATATATACACACAAACACACACCCATATACACACATATACACATATACAAAAACACACACAAACATCTACACACAAACATATACACAAATACACCCATATATACACAAACATATACACAAAACACATATACACAAACACACCCATATATACACACACACATATAAAAACAAAAACAGACAAAGTCACATACCCAAACACACATATATACACAAACACACACATACACAAACACGGTTTCTTTTAAATGCTGCTGGGGAACCCGCTCGATCCACTATATACGGCTGCGCTACAGTGCAGCATTTAAAAGAAACAGGATCCTGACCTGTCCATAGAGTTTAAGGCAGCACAGAGTATTTCAGGAGATGAGCGTGCAGATTCAGTGCTGCTGCGAACTCTGCTCTTACCATTACGTAGCTCTCAGTCTGTTACCTCTCCTCCACTCCTGTCCTCCAGAACACCTTCACATGATTGGCAAGTCACCACGTAATGGTAAGAGCAGAGTTCACAGCAGCACAGAGTATTTCAGGAGATGAGCGTGCGGATCTTGTGCGGGGTGGTGACTTGCCAATCACGTGAAGGTGTTATTGAGGACAGGAGTGGAGGAGAGGTAACAGACTGAGCTACGTAATGGTAAGAGCAGAGTTCACAGCAGCACTGAATCTGCACGCTCCTCTCCTGAAATACTCTGTGCTGCTGTGAACTCTGTTCTTACCATTACGTAGCTCAGTCTGTTACATCTCCTCCACTCCTGTCCTCTATAACACGTTCACATGATTGGCAAGTCACCACCACGCACAAGATCCGCACGCTCATCTCCTGAAATACTCTGTGCTGCTGTGAACTCTGCTCTTACCATTACGTGGTGACTTGCCAATCATGTGAAGGTGTTCTTGAGGACAGGAGTGGAGGAGAGATAACAGACTGAGAGCTACGTAATGGTAAGAGCAGAGTTCACAACAGCACTGAATCTGCACGCTCATCTCCTGAAATACTCTGTGCTGCCTTAAACTCTGTGGACAGGTCAGGATCCTGTTTCTTTTAAATGCTGCACTGTAGCGTAGCCTTATATAGTGGATCGAGCGGGTTCCCTAGCAGCATTTAAAAGAAACAGGATCCTGACCTGTCCACAGAGTTTAAGGCAGCACAGATTATTTCAGGAGATGAGCACGGGCAGCCGTTCGTTTTTCCGAGCCGTGCTCCCATCATGCACACGACCGTAAAAACACCCGTTATTGCGGGTCGTAATTACGACCCGCAATAACGGGCTCATAGACTTCTGTTACCCACGGGTACCTTTCCGTATTCTCACGGGAAGGTGCCCGTGCCGTTAAAAAAATAGAACATGTTCTATTTTACGGGCCGTGCTGCTATAATTATAATGACAGCACGGTTCGCAAAAGCGGCCAGCTGCCCGTGGCCGGCCGGCCGTGCTCGTACTTACGAGTCGTAATTACGAGCACGGCCCGTAAAATAAAAAAATAGAACATGTTCTATCTTTTTAACGGCACGGGCACCTTCCCGTGAGAAAACGGGAAGGTACCCGTGGCTAACAGAAGTCTATGGGCCCGCTATTTCGGGTCGTAATTACGACCCGTGATAACGGGTGTTTTTATGGTCGTGTGCATGAGGCCCCGTAATGATGGGTGGCTACAGGTGTGCACCCGTCATTACGGCAGCGTTGCTAGGCGACGTCAGTAAGGGTATGTGCACACACACTAATTACGTCCGTAATTGACGGACGTATTTCGGCCGCAAGTACCGGACCGAACACCCTGCAGGGAGCCGGGCTCCTAGCATCATATTTATGTACGATGCTAGGAGTCCCTGCCTCTCCGTGGAACTACTGTCCCGTACTGAAAACATGATTACAGTACGGGACAGTTGTCCTGCAGAGAGGCAGGGACTCCTAGCATCGTACATAAGTATGATGCTAGGAGCCCGGCTCCCTGCACTGTGTTCGGTCCGGTACTTGCGGCCGAAATACGTCCGTCATTTACGGACGTAATTAGTGTGTGTGCACATACACTAAATAGTCACTGTTCAGGGTGCTGAAAGAGTTAACTGATCGGCAGTAACTGTTTCAGTACCCTGGACAGTGACTACCGATCACAGTACCTGTAAAAAAAAAGACGTTCATACTTACCGAGAACTTTCTGCTTCCTCCAGTCCGGTCTCCTGGCCGTTGCCTTGGTGACGCGTCCCTCTCGACATCCGGCCCGACATTCCTTGATGACGATGCAGCCTTGTGAGCGCTGCAGCCAATCACAGGCTGCCGCGGCCTCTGCAGCCAATCACAGGCTGCAGAGGCCTCTGCAGCCAATCACAGGCTGCCGCGTCAGAAAAGGTCGGACTGGAGGAAGAAGAGGGACTCGTCAACAAGACAACGACCGGGTACGTATGAAATGCTTTTTATTTTATTTTTAATCAGCAGCCTCTTTTCTCTATCAGTGATTGATAGAGATAAGTGGCTCCCGATTTGTATAATGTTTTTGACCGGGTTCGGTCAAAACGGGTTCGGCCGAACCCGGTGAAGTTCGGATTCGCTGCGAACCGAACTTTACCGGAAGTTCGGACCGAAACCGGGTTCGGTTGTCCCGGTTCGCTCATCTCTAGTGCCATATTTGCTTTTGTATTGGAATATTTTGTGAATATGTCAAGAATGGTAGGCCCTAGAGAAACCCAGTCTAAAACCTTCGAAAGTGCCTGATTTACTTATGTGCCAAATTTGGTTAGTGACCGCCAAAACGCCTTTTCACGGCGGCCACTAACGGGATTTATTCTGATACATACGCCTTTTCAGGGCGCTGCATCAGAATAAATAAGCTGAAAAACTACCTCAAGCTGAGGGCTTGGAGCAGCGCCGCTCGTGCTGGCGGAATGAAATCCGCCCATTTAACCCCTTCGATGCGGCGCTCAATAGCGAGCGCCGTATCGAAGGGTTTTTGAGGGGGAGGGGGCTTAAAAAGGCCCCCAGGTCTTCCTTTAGTTAATGCGTGCTAGCCCATGCCAGAGGCATGACCTAGCAGGTGCCTGTCAGTTTTACACTGACAGGCAATAATACGCTGCAAAACAGAAGTATTGCAGTGTATTATAAAAGCGATCAGACGAAATGTCCCCTAGTGGAACTAGTAAAAAAGTTTAAAAAAAGTTTAATAAAGTTAAATAAATAAAAACCCCAAAGAAAAAAAAAATTAAAACCCCACTCTTTTCCCTTAATGCTTTATTATGAAATAAAAAAGTTAAAAAGTTACACATATTTGGTATCGCCGCATCCGTAACGACCCCAACTATCAAGCTACTATGTTATTTAACCCTCTCGGCGAACGCTGTAAAAAATAAAAAATAAAAAACAATGCCAGAATTGCTGTTTTCTGTGAATCCTGCCTTCAAAAAAATGTGATTTAAAGTGATCAAAAAGTCGCATGTACTCCAAAATTGTACTGATGAAAACTGCAAGTCATCCCGCAAAAAAAAAAAGCCCTCATACAGCTGAATTGGCGGGAAAAAAAAGTCTCTTCAAATATGGAGACACAAAACAAATAATTTTGAAAAAACTGTGTTTTTACTGTGTGAAAGTAGTAAAACATACAAAAACGATACAAATTTGGTATCGATGCAATCATAACAACTCGCTGAATAAAGTTATTATGTTATTTATACCACACAATAAACGGCGTAAATTAAGGACGCAATAAAGTGTGGCGAAATTGCTGTTTTTTTTTCTATTACCCTGAATAAAAGCTCATAAAAGTTAATCAATAAATTATATGCACCCCAAAATGGTGCTATTAACAAATACAACTTGTCCCACAAACAACAAGACCTTATACAACTATGTCGATGCAAAAATAAAAAAGTTATAGCTCTTGGAATGCGACGATGTAAAAACTTAAAATATAGCTTGGTCATTAAGGTTTAAAATACTGTATGGAAGCCAGTGGCATGAGAATGAAGAATTTAATGTTTTACAAAGTTTATTGTTATATAATGGGGTGCATCTTTAGAGGGAGTTAGTCTCCTTACATTTATAGGGAGTTAGTCTCAGGAAGATTCTTTAGGAATTACACATAAGTCCACAGGAAATGTTAGAACAATATCTTTGAGGCATAGCAATAATTCTATTAATAAATAGGCTGAAGGCCACTGTCACGTTCTTCCTGTGTGGTCATTAGTTGTGTCTGTTCACATTCAGCATTTACTTTTACATGCTCATATAGACCTTCACATGTGTGGTCTGAATCCCTCAAAGCCTATAATATATTTTTTGCCAGATTTTTTGGGGAAAAACTTTGGGTCAGTGTTTCTGTCACAAATGTGTAGGTTTTTTCAAATTTTTTTTTTGTTTAACCAAAATGTGTAAAATGACTAAAATGATTAAAGGAGTTCAGTACTAGCAATAATTATTGGTATAAAGCTAGGATACGTCATCAATATGTGAAAGCTCAGGACTCCACTTAAAACGGAAACAAAAGGGCCCCTGTGTTCACTGGTGCTGTAGCTCTTTTGACTTTTACCAGTCACAGCGCCATCCTAATCTGTGCATTGAGTATAATAATTTATCTTAGACCAATTCAAGTAAACAGGTCTGAACTGTAATTCCAGAATTCCAGACTCAATGCCCAGACAAAGGTGGTGCTGTGTCTGATAAAAGTCAAGGGACTGTGGCACTCCAAAAACGGCAGTGTTTTCTTTATTCTCATGAGGATCCAGCAGTCTGTTTTCAATCTGTTTTTATTGTTATATATAGTTGAACAAGCGGGTATAACAAAATGTTATAACATTGGCTACGCAGAGCCCTTGCTAATCGTCAGAAAGAATAAGCAAGTAGTACAAAATAATACAGTTTAACATAACACAAGGGAAAAAAAAAAAAAAAAGACAGGAGGGGGGGGGGGGGAAGGGAAGCAAGGAAGGGTAAGTGGTTGGGATGTGTCAATAGGCGATTCTGGTGGAGTAGCTGAAATGTTGATAAAAAGCAATATAGAGGTATTGTGGTCTGTACTCTGTTATAACACCTCTTCTGCACTAGGTAACTAGATCTTGGTCAACTCTATATTACGACACTTTCGGATACCATTTATAGGCTAGTAATGTCAGGGAAATCTAGCCATGGAGACCAGGTAGATAAGTATTTACCCCTTGTCTTTGATTCCCAATGTGCCAGTTCTTCAAATCGCTGAATTTCAAACACTTTATCTAACCATTGCGTAAAAGTAGGGGGGGAGATGTCTTTCCACAACAAAGGGATCAGTAGTTTTGCTGCAGCTATTATATGGGTTGGTAGATTGTTTTTTTTTTTTGCATAAAGCCACTTATGGGTTTCCATAATAGTACCAATTCCGGAGTCAATGTGATATTAAGAGAGCAGATGGTATTTATGGCTTTTCCTATGTGAATCCAATATGGCTAAATAAGGGGGCAATGCCACCAGATATGTGATAGTGATCCGATATCCCCTCTACACCTCCAGCATTGATCTGAGACTGAGCTATTTATAGCGTGAAGTACTATCGGTGTTTTATACCACCGTGTTATAAGTTTAAAGGAGTTCTCTTGAATTCTCGTACATCTAGAGAAACCATGTGAATTCGCTAGCATAAAACGCGTTTCAGGTTCAGTGAGCTGCACCCCCAACTCTTCCTCCCACCTCCCAATATATCGTGGTTTGAAATCCATTTGCATCATCAAAGCATGTTCATATAGCTGGGATAATTTCGGGGCAGTGTATGGAGTTACAGCCATCAAATCTTCTAACCAAGTATTAGTGTGAGGTACTACAGGGGACATCCTTAATTTTTGGCATTCTTTAAGAATGTGATGTGTCAATAAAAAATTCCCTGGTGGAACATTAGCTTTTACAATCAGACCCATTATTTTGTTATTTCCTGAAAGCTTTTGAACGTCTGATACACTTAGGGTGTTCGGGATGTCCCAATGGGCCGAGAAGGAGGAGTCAGAGTTACGTTGAAGACATGGATTCACTGGTGTGATATATGAGTAAAATATAACATTTATTTATAACTCTCTAAAAACAGGGGTACAATCACCACTGTGAAAAAGCCCCACCGTGTGTATAAAAACGTATTAAATAATAAACACTGAGTTCTAATTCAATTGTGAACCTCCTATAGCTCAGTGTTCAACAAGAATATCAATACGGAATCAGCATTTGAAAAATGGGCATAACAATAGTCTTGACCCTAATTCACACTAGAGTCCGTGATAACCGCACCGGAAGCTCCTATTGTAAAGGTATACAAACAATGCTAGTGTTCCCAATGCTAAAAAATTCCTATTCACAACCGACCCTACGCGTTTCAATACTCATCATCAGGGTTCTGTAGCTTGGTCACTCTGGCCGGGATGCCAGCGATATTTAGTTCAGCAGCAGGTATTCTGCTGTACTCCACGGAAGCATGCTCGCATAGATGTCAGCGGCATGCTTCATTCTGGGACTCTAAGTTATTTAAAGCATCTGACTCCTCCGCCTGTCCTCGGCACCGCCAATCGAAACAGCCAATCACACTCACCAGTCGAATTCGTGACATCTGTCCATGTGACTCCCGGCCATCAGCTGACAGCCAGGAACCAACATCGACTGCATCAAATGCCGAACGCGCAGGCGTAGTAGAGGCCACAATCGAGTCGCCCATGCTGCCAGGAACTCACCACTGCAAAGAAGGAGAATATCGATATTTAAAGTTTGGGTAAGTGTTGCGGATCAGCTCAAAACCCGCAGCTGGACTGCCATTGATAAACAACTACACTGATAATACATATTGTGTAGATAAATGAATGTCTACCCCACTATAAAGTGTCATTTGAACACCTACTGAATAAGGAACCATAGCCAGACTGCACACATGATGATCATTGATAATTAAGAGACCACCTGTCAGGACGACCATGTGGGTCTCTTGCTGTCCTGAAGGGATAACTGGCCATGGAAATGCATGTTTAACTGAATGTTTAAATAAAACATGCATAGTTTGTCTGCTCATTTAAGCCCCCTGGTTGTGTGCACGCCAATCTATAGATCCACTGGGCTTCCTTTCGTAGTATGAGGTTATCCCAGTCACCTCCCCGTTTGGGAGGCCTAATGAGTTCAATTGCTTGAAATTTAAGACATTCTGCACGACCCTGATGTGTAGCGTGTACTTGTTTGGATATAGGAGTATCTCTAGAATTCACAATGTCGCCAACATGTTCTCTGATCCGGCGCCGAAACTGCCGCACCGTTTTTCCCACATAATTCAGTGGACATGGACATGTTATCAGATATACCACCCCTGCTGTTTTACAATTGACAAAATCACGAATGTCATATTCCAATTGCGTAACGACACTCCTAAACTTGTCACCTTTTTGAATAAAATCACAAGCCTTGCACCTACCACATCTATGTGTGCCTGGTATTTGTCTGTCCAGCCATGTTCCTTTAGGTGCAATGGGATCAAAACAACTATGCATAACTCTGTCCCTGATGTTTTTCCCTCTCCGGAATAAGACTGAATGCCATTGCGTAATCTGATCTATCAAATCTGCATCAGTACTAAGAATACGCCAATACCTCTTCAGGATCTGCATAATTTCAGATTGTTTAGAATCATAAGTGTCTATAAGTCTCGTAACTCTCTCTTCCCTTCGTTGTCTAGGAACAAGAAGACTCTGCCTGTCCGCATCTCTCGCTCCCACATAGGCCTTTCTGATTACTCCCTTAGGGAAACCTCTATCCTTCAATCTGGTTGTAAGTTCCTGTGCCTGTCTCTCGAAGTCGTCCATGGAGCTGCAATTCCGGCGTACTCTCATGAACTGACCCTTGGGAATACCGCGTTTAAGGGGATAAGGATGACAACTGTTCCATTGCAGGAAACTGTTGGTTGCTGTATCTTTACGATGTACTTGAGTACGAATTGTACCCTCTGATGTTTTTGTAATTTTAAGGTCTAAGAAAGACAGTTCCTGATTGCTGATTTCACATGTGAACCTTAGCCCTAGATCGTTCTGGTTAAGGGCAGCCACAAAACTATTGAATTCTTCCACTGTTGAATTCCAGAACAGCAGCACGTCATCAATATATCTGATCCAGATCCCTATTGACAAAGTCCACTTGGAGAAACTCTCCCCAAAAACAATTGTCTCCTCCCACCAGCCAATAAATAAATTTGCATAGGTGGGAGCAGTTGGACTGCAATGCAGTACCACATTGCTGGTGAAAAATCCTGTCTTCAAAGATAAATACATTTTTCTCCAGCACAAAATGTAATAACTGCAGAACTAGCTGGTTATGAGCCACAAATTGAGTACCTCTAGATCTCAAGAAGTACTCTACCGCTTCACAGCCAAGTTTGTGTGGAATGGAGGAATGCAATGCCTCTACATCCAGACTAGCCAGAAAGGTACTGCGTTCCAAAGTGATACCTTCAATTTGTTTCAAAACATCCATGGTATCACGTACATATGATGTTAAACCCAGTACAAACGGACGCAGCACCTGATCAATATAAGTGCTTACATTTTGAGTTAGATTGTTTATGCCTGAAACAACGGGTCTACCACGTAAGGGGGGGGGGGTACCCTTTGTGGATTTTGGGCAGGCTATAAAAACATGCCATGATGGGAAATTGTGGAAATAGGAAATTAAATTCACTAGCACTGATCAAGGACCTGCTTTTTGCATCACCCAAAATGCCCAAAAGCTCCTTTTTGAACAGTGCTGTGGGATTATCCTTTAAGATGGTATAACAGTCAGGATTGAGCAAAATGTCCTCACACATTTTTTTATAGTCTTCCCTGCTCATGACCACGATGTTCCCACCCTTATCGGATGCTTTCAGAACAATATTTTGTTTTTTCTCCAATGTGGTTAGGGCTAGCCGTTCAGACCTAGACAAATTGTTGTCAATACCCCTCATATCCTGACTCAATAGTTTAATCTCCTCTCCCACCATGTCAACAAATCAAATAAGTCTACATTCGTGAAATCTCCTATTGGTTGCAGCTTCCTACTCTTAGTCTTTAAATTAGTAAACGGGCCTTGTCCTGGGGCTCTACTTGACTCCTCCAATAGCCCCTCCAAGGCCTCAAGGCCTTCCAGGTCGGATATTTCTAAACCCATCTCCATACATTTTTTTCTATTATGATGTTTAAAATTTTTTATCCATTTGAGTTTACGAGCAAACAAATTTAAGTCCTTTATCCAGGTGAATGAATCAAACCTCACTGTGGGGACGAATGAAAGCCCCTTCTCTAATAACATAGTCTCGGATGCGCTAAGATTATACTCTGATAAATTGATGATTTGTAACTTATCTGTATCTGTATCTATTCCCTTCACTAATCCTTTTGTCCCCTCAGCATGTAGCGGGAAATGGGGGGATTGTTGGCTAAAAAATTATTGCCACTATTGGAAGAGGCTCTGGCCCTACCTCTACTCCTGCCTCTAGCACCACCCCTGAATCTCTGTCTACCACCACCCGTCCCAAAGAAAGGACCCACTCTTTCAGAGTCTGTTGTCTCACTCTCAGATGTAGATGGGTCAGAGTCTCTTGGTCCCCTATTGGGTTGTTGGTGTTGTTGTTGCTGTTCGTTGACAAAATCGTAAGCTTTTTTCTCCCTAAATTCCTGCAAATCTCTCTGGAACTGGAAGTGCTTACGCTCTTTTAAATGATTAGTGAACCTCTCTAGAGTTTGTTGTAGGATTTTATCTTTTTTCTCAAAGCCAGGGGTATCGACCAGAGTCTTAGCCGTCTCAATTTCTTTTTTAAGGTCAGCACTAATGTGATCAAACTGGATCACAGTTAGGGTGTTCGGGATGTCCCAAGGGGCCGAGAAGGAGGAGTCAGAGTTACGTTGAAGACATGGAAGTAAACTCAATGGCATTAGGGAGGGTGGAGAGGATAACAATGCAGAAGATTTATTCACCTCCTGCCAAGTTAGTATGGTGCCCTTGAGTAGAGACTCATTGCAAAATGTGCCTGCAGTAACAGGACGCAAACCCCAGAAGGCCTGTTTTTCTTCTACTGACATTAGAGAGCGTTCCATAGAAGCATAGATATTCCTCAAGTCATGATGTGCTAAGATGGTCCACCGACGTAAATGGTTAGCCCTATAATAGGACATTAAATCGGAGAGGCCAAAGCCTCCCAAGCGGGAGTTTGCTATAATGTATTTATATGCTAGTCTAGGGCGTTTGTTGTTCCAAATAAATGCAGAGAAGGTTTTCTTGACTAATAGGAAGAAGGACTTAGGAAGCCAGATAGGTACAGTTTGAAGAACATATACGAATTTAGGGACAATATAGGTTTTGAGGAGATTTCTCCTACCCATCCATGACATAAAGGGGATATGTAAGGAGTCTAAGTAAGTTTTAATGTCAGCTAGTAAGTTTAGATAATTGAGCTTATAAAGTAGTGAGGGGTTTTTGGGAATGCGGATGCCCAAGTACTTAATAGACGTTTCTGGCCACAGATAAGGAGAACTCTTTTTTAAGCGAAGAATAATATCTTGTGGTATCGAAATGTTGAGGGCTTCTGACTTGCTAAAGTTTATTTTAAAATTAGAGATTTCTCCAAACTCCGAAAAAATATCTGTGATCTGCGGGAACGATCTCTCAGGGTTAGTAGTGAGTATCAGCAGGTCATCTGCAAATGCTGCCGTTTTGTATGTGAATGAGCTTATTGGCAAGCCATGAATAACAGGGTCCTGTCGAATTTTCTGGATCAGCGTCTCCATGACCAACACAAATAGTGTCGGCGATAGAGGACAGCCTTGTCTCGTACCATTAGTGATGGTAAAGGAATTCGACAGCACCCCATTGACTCTCACCCTCACACTAGGGTTACTATATAGGGAAAGAATCGCTTGAATAAAAGCAGGCGGTATCCCAAATTTCTCCAGGGAAGCGATCATATAAGGCCAATCCACCCTATCAAACGCCTTTTCTGCATAGGACTAAGGGTGTTCGAGATTTCAAGGCGTATTGTACCAACCTTAAAACCCTTGAGGAATTATCTGATCCTTGTCTTCCCTTGACAAATCCGGTCTGTTCAGGCCCAATAATGCTAGATAACATGGGACTGAGACGAGCTGCCAGAGCTTTAGCCCACCATTTGATATCAGTATTAAGGAGTGAAATGGGTCTATAGCTTCCACATTGTGAGGCATCCTTACCCTCTTTAGGGATAAGAGTAATATGTTCTTCTAGGGCTTGACCAGGAAGCTTCGAGCCAGTGAGAAGTGAATTACAAAGAGAAGTAAATGGTGCTATTAATAATTCTTTAAATTGTTTATAGTAGTTTATGGTATAACCATCTGGACCCGGGCTTTTACCTGAAGGGATAGAATGGAGGACTTTTAGAAGCTCTGAAGGGGAAAAAGGGGCTAGCAGTTCTTGGGCAGTAATATCTGATATGCGCGGAATGTCAATGGAATCTAAAAATGAATGTATAGCATTTTTGGTGTAGATAGGTGAAGGATCAGCCAGTTTAGAATCCGTAAGATTATACAGGTTCATATAGAATTTCTGGAATGCATTGGCGATGGATGTTGTATCTGTGACAAAATTACCTGGGGTTTGCGCAATACGGTGAATAAATGCTTTATCTTGATAAGTTTTAAGGAGAGCCGACATCGTCTTGTTACCCTTGTCTCCATGGGCATAAAATTTAAACTTCGAAATTTGCAACATTCTGGCCGATTTAATGTTAAGAAGATCTTTAACTTTGTTACGCAGAGAGTATAATTCGTCTTTAGTGGTTTCCGCTTGGGTACGCTTGTGAAGGTTTTCTAACGAGGAGATTTGTGAGAAGAGGGCATTTAGGAGTTCTGATCTCTGTTTTTTAATATATGTACATAATGAAATAAGCTCCCCTCTTAAAACTGATTTGTGTGCTTCCCAGGTGATAGCAGGTGTGACATCTGCTGTAATATTGGTGTCAAAGTAGTTTTGTATATGTGTCTTTATAGAAGATTGGTGAGAGGGATCAGCCAACAGGGTATCATTGATCCTCCAACACCACTGGCCTTTAGGAATGTCTGCTAATGTCAGAATAATATGAATTGGCGCGTGATCTGAGAGTAGAATACTTCCTATGTCAGTACGGAGTAAAAAAGGGACCTGAGATTGAGATATGAAGATATAATCCAACCTGTGGTAAGTATGGTGCGTATGAGAGAAATAGGTGTAGTCCCGGTCAGAGGGATGTAATAGTCTCCAGGCATCTGACAGGTGTAAAGCATTAAAAGCCTTACGTAATTTGGTAGTATATCGGTATGAATTGGAAGAATTCCCTGTGGTATCCAAGAGTGGATCTATGGGAACATTGAGGTCACCTCCCACCACTAAAACACCCTCAGCAAATTGCTTAAACAGTTGTAAGGTCTGAACTATCCACTGTGTTTGCTGGGAATTAGGAGCATATAAATTTGCAATCGTATAAAGAGTATTGCCTATAAGGCCTTTGACAAATAAATAGCGTCCTTCTGGGTCAACCATTTCAGCAACCCATTTGAAAGGTACACTTTTGTGGAAAAGTATACTTACTCCTCTACGTGAGGATGAATAGGTGCTATGGTAAACATTCGGAAAAACCTTCTTTCTTAAATTTGGGATTTTGTTATGTCTGATATGTGTTTCTTGTAACAGGGCGACTTTTGTCTTATCTGCAAGAATTTGGTGTAAAATTTTGCTTCTTTTCCGTGGAGAGTTCAGACCTCTTACATTAAATGAAGTAATTTTTAGTTCCGCCATGAGTTCTCAGTAAATGAAATAGCAAATCGGCACATATAACCATCATTCTTATGGCAAAGACCACCCATTGACTGCGATAGGAAGAGAGGGGTAGGAAAGGAGGGGAGGGAAGGAATCGGTAGGGAAGAATATAAACAAAGAAATAAAGGGGTTGCTGGCAACCATAAGGACAGCAACAGTTTGTAAGAGTGATAACACATATTAGTATTGTAGCTAGTCCTTATCCACAGGAGGGAATCTTGAGGTACATAAAAATCCTGTAGGACTGAATACACGTTAGTCATATACCAACATGTAATCCTTACACTAAAAAACATACCAGAACATATGGTAAAAGGTTACATATCAATGCATGTATAAACTCAGATCACATTATGTGAAAAAACAGTATCTCCTCACAAGTATAAAAAACCATAAACTTAGTGTGAAATAGTGTGGAAGATCGGAAAGTCACTCACCACACTTCTCCCATAAACTTAGCGGAGAAGCGGGTCGGTCAGGAATCCATTCGGTGGCTTCTGCGAAGACAGTCAGGTATCCAGTTGTCTAGCACGAGTATGAGCTTTCTTGGTTTTGGGCGAAGGAGCTTTTGAGGTTTGGTTCCAAAATGAAGGACTAGCTAAAGGTGGTAAGTCCATCATAGTAGACGGGAGCCACAACGGGATATCTATGGGTGGGATGTCCAGTTTCTCCCAAGCAGCTACCAAATCCGCAGGCTTTCTAATGATAATTTGGTGACCATCTTTGGATATAGCAATGCCAAACGGAAAGAGCCACTTAAATTGCATTTTTTTCTCCCTCAGAGCATCTAGTAATGGTTTGAGCACTCTCCTCTTTGCCAGAGTTGAAGGAGCAATATCTTGAAATATTTGAATCGTAGAGGTTTCGTAGGTCAATGCGTTCCTATTTCTTGCAGCTTTCAAAATTGCAGCGGTGTCAGTGTAACTCAGCAAACCGCACACTATATCTCTTGGAGGGTCATTGGGGCGAGGCTTGGCTCGTAGTGCTCTGTGAATACGCTCAATCGTGATGGATTTGGCTGCATCAGGGCCTATTAGGTCAGAAAAGATATCCAGGGCTAGTTGAGGTAAACTATCGTGCAGAATTGACTCTGGAAGGCCCCTGAGCCGGATGTTATTTCTGCGGCTCAGGTTTTCTTGATCTTCAATACGTAATAGAGACTCATTAATACAATCTTGTTGATGGTCGAGAACACATTTGACTTTTGCACTATAATGCAGTAGAGCATTTTGCGTATCTTCAACAGTTTCAACCCTGGTGCCAAGGCTACGGAGATCAGACTTGATATCTGCAAGGTCTTTCACTAGTGGCGTAAGAGCTTGGTATAGTGTCCTTTTGATAAAGCCTCTTGATGCTGGGACCATCCGAGAATCATCCCCAGTATCAGAGTTACAGCCTGTACTATCCATATCGGAGTCGTCCTCCATAGGATTGTCATCAGATAGTAGCTGTGCTTGCTTGGATTTACCAGTTGGTGAACCATTCTGGCGTAATAAAATCTGAGTAAGCAAATGTTCTGGAAGTTTCAGTGACAGGTAAGTATTCAAGCTAACATCTATACAGCGAAGTGCACTAGATTAATCCCACACAGAGATTGACGATATAGAGGCTAATGCACTGTGTTGGAGCCTGTTACAGTGTTGTAGAGCATGGAGCAAGGTAAATCTGCAGCTCCTTCACTTTAAGATGGCCGCCGGTTACAATCCCCTTCCCCCACTCACCGGAAAAGTCCTGCAACGTGTGCCGGCCCGTCTCTGTGTGCTGTCAATAGGCTGGTACTGTGTCTCTATCCAGTGTACCTCCGGTGTATGGGCCTAGTTGCCAGAAGGAGGGGATGGCTGCAGAGATCCGAGTATCTGGCGTCCACAGGAATCCACTACCACAGCCGCGTGTGGTGTAGGCCGCTGTTTCAATCTGGCGACGTAAGTTGAAAAACTTTCTCCTGTTGGCCCAGCAGTGGTGTTGTATGGTGGTAGGGAGGTGTCCTGCTGTATCTTGAACACCGGGGGGGATTTCCTCGGACGGATGAGGTGAGATGTCGTTCTTGAGGTCGGAGCTCTCACTCAGCACGTCTTTCCACCATCAGCGCTAGGCCACGCCCCCCAGGAGCCAGCAGTCTGACCCACAATGATTATATATTTATGGCACAACCGGTCATGAAATATATAAGAGTGTATAAATTATGGGGGTGTCTTTTGATCTAATAGATTATCTCCTAATCTTAATATTTAGAATTTGTCATAGTAAAAGGTTCCCTTTAGTTTCCTTGAAAAAAAATAAAAAATTTAAATATGTAACAGCATGATTAAGGGGAAGAAAGAGTAAGAGTAATAGTGGTGTACAATCTGCACTGAGGGAATCTTCGCTATTTATAATGTACTGTGCTGACTTCATTCCTAGTTCTATTCCCACACACATAATTTCTTTACCCAGTTGGCATGTAGAACTGGAACAGATTCAGGCCTTGTCACTGATTAACGTTTGAGTAATATGTCTTCTTTTTCATTGTAATACTCCGCTTCATCTTTACTCACCAATCTAAAAACTTAAGTGCAATTTTAAATCTTTCAAAAAATAGTCTGAAATTGGAGCAGGCTGGATCATTTACTATTTAAAAACATGTTCCTTATATCATCTATTAAGTACTCCTTCTGTGCCAACCCATCTGGGTAAAAGAGTAATAAAGCATGTCGATGGTTGAAAGAAATGATCAGCTAATGCAAATTACTTCTGGCTGCCAACTGCAGCAAACCTTTGCAATAAAGACACACTACGGTTGGCATCATGTGAATATTTAATATGCACAGGATGCGGGTTTTCATTTAGACAGCAGAAAAGTGACAATGTCTGCATGTATATATTCCAATTAATACTGTATATTTACCATGATAAAGTCAGGATGATTAACCATTCTAAATAATCTCTTTGAATACTACTATTATGTTGGGTAAATTAGACCAGTATTAAATTGCCATTTTTTTTTTCTAGAAACAGTGCTGCTAGTCCATTGGTCCATTTTTGCAACTCAGCCCCATTTAAAAGAATGAGACTAAACTATATACCATGCAAAGCCTATGGACAGGAACAGCGCTACTTCTGGAAAAAAAAAAAGCAGACCTTATCTAATGTCAAAAAACTCCTTTAACTTTGTGGTTTTGAGAGACATTTTTCATTTTTTTCAAGATATTTGTTTGCTGTCAGCAGGGGCATTTCTAGCACCGGATTCCCGGTCGACTGACACATTCAGTGGTGCAGCTATAGTGGTCGCAGCGGTCGCAATTGCAGCGGTCGCAAAAAGTTACTATAGTAACCGAGGCCGATGTAACAAAATACACGGGCCCCTGTTAATATAGTAATGACACTATACTTACCCTCCTCCTTCCCGAATGCAGGGGAAGTCCTGACGTCTTCTCCCGTCATGAAGTTACGACGATGTGCGCCGCGCATGAGGTCACGACGCAGGATGGTGTCAGGACATCCGCTGCACCCAGAGGCGAAGAGAAGGGTGAGTAAAATATTACCGTCTGCTGGGGTCCATTTTTTAAGCCTACCTTGTGGTAAGCTTAGATACAGGGTCTAACAGACAGTATTACACATGGGCCCTGTATCAAAGCCTACCACATGTGTTACTAAAGTTTTTTTTTTGTGTTTGTATTTTTTTACAAGTACAGGTGTTGGATTACGTCGGATTCGAGGACTACTTCGATGACGGCTTTTTTATTTTCAATAAAATGGTTAATGCGGGTTGTGTCAGTTTTTTTATTTCAATAAAATATTTTGATTTCTTGGTATTTTCTTTTAAACTTTACTACTACCACTTTAGTAATGGCGGCTGGCTTATTTGACAGTGTTCATTACTAAGGCATGGCTTAACGTCAGCCAGTGAAAGGGCTAACACTAACCCCCCATTATTACCCCGATACCCACCGCCATCAGGGGTGCCGTAGTGATGGTAGTGTACTGGGGCGGCCATAGGTATTATTAGTCTGGGAAAGCCCAAAAACACCCACCCTGGGTAATGCTAGTCTGAGTCTGAGTCTGCACCCCCCAGTGAGGGCAGAAGAGCCGTAGGTCCTGCTCTGCCCGATCTGACATGGGTAGCTGCCGACAATTATACCCCTCAGGTGCCTGAATTTACAGCCACCTCAGGCATTCAAGTTGATAGTATAGGTTTCAGCCCCATAGATTATTTTAAACTTTTCTTTTTTGACACCCTTTTAATTTTAATGGTCAAGCAGACCAACCTATTTTCAGATTAATTCATATCCTAGAACCCCGACTCGTTTTACGCGAGAGGCCAAAATTTAACCCCCACAAATGCAGTGGACTTAGGGAAATTTTGGGGCTTATTTGAAGCTTTGGTCTCCTCAAAAATCCAAGTATTAGAGACTATTGGTTCCCTGATATTTTATATAATACCCCCAGTACCGTACAATTGTGAGCCAGACACGATTTGAAGCTATCCTGAAGTTCCTGCACTACAACGACAAAAGTCACTGCCCACACCCACAGGACCCAAGTTTTGATAGGCTCTATAAAATTAGACCATTATTTGCCTACTACTCCCAAAGATTTTCCCAAGATTATACCCCTTAACAAAACATTGGAATTGATAAATCCCTAGTGAGCTTAAAGGGAATGTGTTGCCAGCAAAACATGTTTTTTTTTTTTTTTAGTTAAACAATTAGTGTGTAGGTGATTAAACATTGTTCTAATTTTTTTATTTTTTTTTCACGAGTCAGAAAATATTATAAATTGGATTCAATTGGATTCTAATTTATAATATTTTCCATTGCTGGTCACTAGATGGAGCCATTCCCAAAATTGCAGCATTGCATGTGGTAAAGCAACCACATTGCTTTATGCTGCAAAATTGGGTAAAAATCCCTCGCTCTAGTGAGCTCTCAGAATCCCCCCCTCCTTTATCCTGGCTAGTGCCGGGAGAAACGAGGGGTTTGAACGGTCTAACCTCCTACACTGTGTGTCGCCATTTTTTGAGCTAACACACAGTGTAGTAGGTTTACATACAGTAGTAAACACACACTGAAACACAAACATACATAGAAATCCCTTACCTGCTCCAGTCGCCGCAGCTCCCTCCGGTCCATCCGCTCCATCTGCTGCCGCTGCTCCATGTGCACAAGTCCGGAAGCCGCGACCGGAAGTAGTAATATTACTGTCCGGCCGCGACTTCCGGTCCACAGGAAAATGGCGCCGGACGGCGCGCATTTCAAATTGAACCGTGTGGGAGCGGCACATGCGCCGTTCCCACACAGCGGCGTACATGATAGTGGATGGAACGGGCCCCGTTCGCAGTCCCTATGGGACTGGAGCTGCCGTATTCCATGTCTGTATGTGTCGTTAATCGACACATACAGAAATGGAAAAAAAAATTGCAGCCCCCATAGGGAAGAAAAAGTGTAAAAATAAAAAAAAGTAACACACAAACACACAAATTAATCCTAACGTTTTTAATAAAGCACTAACATCTTTAACATATTAAAAAAAATTTGTGATGACACTGTTCCTTTAAAGAGTAGACTGCATTTCAGGCAGTATTTACCCAATAAAAGAGCCTGGTACGGCATTAAACTTTATAAGTTATGTGAAAGTGCCAACGGTTACACCCACTCTTTTAGAGTTTATGAGGGGAAAGACTCACATATAGATCCCCAGAATGCCCCCCTTCCTAGGAATTAGTGGAAAGATCGTATGGTATCTTGTTCATCCTTTGCTCGGCAAAGGATATAATTTATATCTGGACAACTTTTACAACAGTGTCCCATTGTTAAAAGTTCTCTCGTCCAGATCCACATTGGCGTGCGGGACAATCCACAAAAGTCAGAAGGGCCTCCCTAAAACTTTGCTGGGTCAGACGCTGAAATTAGGAGAGAGCAGAGCTGTCTGCAGCGACGATCTGCTCCTCCTGAAGTATAGGAATAAAAAAGACGTCCTTATACTGACCAGCATTCATGACAGCAGCTTCAGCCTTGTCCCTGTACGCGGAGCCAACACCCAAGTCCCCAAACCATTTTGCGTACAGGAGTACAATAAATATATGGGTGGGGTTGACCTGTCTGACCAGGTCATAAAACCATACAGCGCCCTGCGCAAGACAAAGGTGTGGTATTAAAATCTTTCTGTCCATCTTACACAGATTGCTTTATACAACGCCTTTGTCTTCTGCAGATATGCTGGCAATCGGGACACGGTACTGCAATTTCAGAAAAAAGTAATCAAGGCTCTGATATTTGCTGACGAGGAAGGGGAGGGAAGCTCATCTGGTCCTTCCGTCAGCAGGATAGTTCCCGGCCAGCATTTCCCCACAGAAATCGCCCAGACTGAAAATAAATAGAAGCCCCAAAAAAAAATGTTGTGTGTGTGCCAAGCAAGGCATTCATAAGGACACCACATACCAATGTGAGATGTGTCCCACAAAGCCCGGCCAGTGCATGAAGCGATGTTTCAAAATATATCACACCTCCTTAGATTTTTAATTCTATTTATTCTTTATCCACCTTTTCTGTCTCCCCTATTGGCCATGACAAATTATTATTATTATTTTTTTACTGACCAGCCCCATTGCTCATTTAAAATTTGTAAAAAAAACAACTCAAATAAACCTAAAAATTCTCACTATACCAAGAGCCCGAGGGAGTGTCTATCTCATCAAGAGTGCAAACCTGGGTGAGAAGAATAAATCCAGATGAGATTGGTTGTCTAAGCACATCTTTTTTTATCTGAGGCCTTTGAATTATTTTTTTGGGCTGGATTTTATGGAATGGTGGGTAGTTTCGTAGTGGGACCTGCCATCCCCCCCCCCCCGCCCCCATTTCGGGTTTTCCAGGTACAGTATTCCTCAGTTACTGCACAAATTAAAAATTCTTACTATACCCCTAGATGAATACCTAGAGGAGTGCCACTTCACTCATTTAAAATTATCACTATACCCCTAGATCTGTGTGTCCCAACCTTTTCAGGCTCAAGGCACCCCTGGAAAAAAACATTTCCTCAGGGCACCCTTACCAAAAATTGTTTACAAAACGACAAAGAACGGCCAAAAACAAGCACTGCGCTCTTAGGTTATGTTCACACGGCCTATATTCAGACGTTTTTCAGGCCGTAAATGCCCTAAAAAAACGCTGAAAATACAGGGGGCTGAACGCCTCCAAATATCTGCCCATTGGTTTTAATGGGAAAAACTGCGTTTCGTTCCCAACTATATTTTTACGCGACTGTCTGTAAAAACGTCGCATAAAAAATGCCCCAAAAAAAAGAAGTGCATGTTACATCTTAGGCCATGTTTGGAGCCATTTTTCATTGTCTCAATAGAGAAACAGCTCCAAAAACGGCCGTAAAAACCGCTTGATGCATAAAAAACGGCTGAAGATCAGAAGCAGCTCTGTATTTTACAGCCGTTTTTTGTTAAGCATGTGAACATACCCTTAGGGTATGTTCACACAGCGTTTTTTTGTAAGGCAGAAAAAAAAAATCTGACACAAAATTCCTTGAGGCAGATTTTGAATTGCCAGCATTTTGCAAGTTTGATGCTTTTTTTTCGCGCCTTTTTTGCAGTGTTTTTTGCCCACATTTTTTTTAAGCCGTTGAAGCTAATGCAAAAACCGCTGGCAAAAAAGCACCAAACAAGCTACACAGGTTTTTTCTGCCTCTTATTAATTTCAATGGGAGGTCAAAGGTGGAAACCACTCGAAGACCATCAGACCCCCACTCACAGTAAAATGACCATCAGCTCCCCACTCACAGTAAAAGGAAAATCAGCCCCCCACTCCTACTAAAATGACCATCAGACCCCGTCACAGTAAAATGACCATCAGCCCCCCTCACAGTAAAGTGACCATTAGCCAGACCATCAGCCTCAGCCCCCTCACAGTAAAGTGACCATCAGCCTGACCATCAGCCTCAGCCCCCAGTAAAGAGACCATAAGCCCCTCCAGTAAAGTAACCATCAGCCTCAGCCCCCCCCCCAGTAAAGTGACCATCAGCCTCAGCCCCCCCAGTAAAGAGACCATAAGCACCTCCAGCAAAGAGACAATAAGCCCCTTCCAGTAAAGTGACCATCAGCCTCAGCCCCCTCCAGTCAAGTCACCATCAGCCCCCCACTCACAGTAAAATGACCATTAGCCCCCCCAGTAAAATGACCATCAGCCCCCCCCAGTAAAATGACCATCATTTCCCTCCAGTAAAATGACCATCAGCCCCTCTAGTAAAGTGACCATCACAGACAGAAAGTGTGCTTACTCCTGGGGAAAGAATAAATGAGGTATAAGAGGAGGGAACTACAACTTCCAGCACGTCCAGGCTTTTATTATGGGATATCAGAGGACATTACAAGAGGAGGTAGAAGAGCAGAGAACTAAAAACTCTCAGCATGTCAAGGCTGATATTACGGTATATGAGGGGACATTACAGGGAGGAGGTATAAATATTGTGGTGCTTTTTCTCCTTTCAGTTCTTGTGGAAATGAAAAAAATTAGCTTAAACTACATTCCTTTGGAAAAAAAAATTAGATTTTCATTTTGACGGCCTAATTCCAATAATTTCTGCAAAAAAACTGTGGGGTTAAAATGCTCAATATACCCCTAAATAATTTCCTTGAGGGGTGTAATTTCCCATATGGGGTCTCATGTGGGGGGTTTCCACTGTTTTGTCCCCTCAGGCGCTTTGCAAATGCGACATGGCCTCCGCAAACTATTCTAGCTAAATTTGAGCACTAAAAGTCAAATGGCGCTACTTCCCTTCTGAGCCCTGCCGTGTGTCCAAACAGCAGTTAATGACCAAATACGGGGTATTGTTGTACTAGGGAGAAACTGCTCTACAAATGTTGGGGTGCTTTTTCTCATTTAGTTCTTGTGGAAATATTATTTTATTATTTGCATTTTCACGGCCTACTTCTAATAATTTCTGAAAAAAACCTGTGAGGTCAAAATGCTCACTATACCCTTAAATAATTTTCTTGAGGGGTGTAGTTTCCAAAATGGGGTCACTTGTGGGGGGTTTGCACTATTTTGTCCTCTCAGGGGCTTTGGAAATACGGCATGGCCTCAGCAAAACATTCCTGCTAAATTTGAGATCCAAAAAACAAATGGCGCTCTTTCCCTTCTGAGCCCTGCTGTGTGTCTAAACAGCCGTTTATGACCAGATGTGTGTTATTGTTTTACTCAGGAGAAATTGCTTTACAAATGTAGGGGCGCTTTTTCTCCTTTAGTCCTTGTAGAAATAAATAAAACTGTGTCTTATTGGAAAAAAAATTGTTATTTTCAGAGCCTTATTCTAATAAAATCTATGAAGCACCTGTGGGGTCAAAATGCACGCTACACACCTAGATGAATTTTTTGAGGGGCGTAGTTTCCACAATGGGGTCACTTTTGGGGTGTTTCCTTTGTGTTTGTACCACAAGACTTCTTGACCTGACATGGTGCCTAAAATATAATCTAATAAAAAGTAGGTCCCAAATCCACTAGTTGCTTCTTTGCTTCTGAGGCCTGTGTTTTAGTCCATTATTACACTAGGGCCACACGTGGGATATTTCTAAAAACTGCAGAATCAGGGCAATAAATATTGAGTTGCGTTTCTCTGGTAAAACCTTCTGTGTTATAGAAAAAATTGGAATAAAAATGAATTTTGGCAAAAAAAAGACATTTGTAAATTTCCCCTCTACTTTGCTTTAATTCTTGTGAAATGCCTAAAGGGTTAAGAAACTTTATAAATGCTATTTTAAATACTTTCAGGGGTGCCGTTTTTAAAATGGTTTATGGGGGTTCGTATTGTATGGGCCCTTCAAAGCCACTTCAAAAATGAACTGGTCCTTGTAAAAATATCCTTTTGAAATTTTCTTGAAAATGTGAGAAATTGCTGCTAAAGTTATAAGCCTTGTAACGTCCTAGAAAAAGAAAAGGACGTTCAAAAAATCATGCCAATATAAAGTAGACATATGGGAAATGTTAAATTGTAACTATTTTGTGTGGTATAACTATATGTCTTACAAGCAGATACATTCAAATTTATTAAAATGCTAATATTTGCAATTTTTCGCAAAAGTTTGGTGTTTTTCACGATTAAACACTGAATGTATCAACCAAATTTTACCACTAACATAAAGTTCAATGCCTCACGAGAAAACAGTCTCAGAATCGCTTGGATAGGTAAAAGCATTCCAAAGTTATTACCAGATAAAGTGACATGTCAGATTTTAAAAATGGGGCTCTGTCATTTGGTCCAACAGTGGCTGCGGCGGGAAGGGGTTAAGAAACAAGTGCCTTTTAATAAATTTGGCGCAAATCACTCCAACTATCTCCTTTACTTAGACTAGCATTCGATATTCCAGTCTTAGTAAATGTAGGCCAAAGTGTCTCATATTAGATTGGTCTTGGTGGATCTTTCGTCGCCACAGAATATTTGATTCTAGGTATTACCAAGTTGCAGACATCTTAAATACAGCAGACTGCACATTTGTCTTCTTTCTCTCTCTTTCTTCTATTTATTTCATTGTTGCAGCGATTAATAGAACATTTTTACCCAATACCTTGGCTCACTACCAGCAATGAAATGTTTAGCAAAGTTGATGACTTAACCAAGCAGGCAACACACTGCGGAGCTATTGAAAATAAAACGAGAGTTTCTGTACATTGAATCGACTTCTAGGCTCTCAATCCCCCAAATAATAAAACACAAACCAATTAAGAAGAGTAGTTTTGTCTTGTTCTTCTGCCAAAGCGGAAGTGTTGTGGCAGCAATTCAAAGGTCTTTAATGGAACAAGAATCTTAATCTTTAGAGGATTTCCTGCACTCTTTCTTTAGATGCTAAAAATAAACTGTAGAAGCCTTATTAACCCTTTTTGTGTCCAAATCACTGACACAATTTTTCGGTATACCATATTGAACTTATTGATTCCATTTAAAAAAGACTTGTCTGTGGAGTCCAAAAATATCAGTAATGCACAAAGCTAGCTAATACAAAAGGGACTTTCTGTACATTTCTGTCACAAAAAAAGACCTTTAAGAAAAGAAAGACAAATGCTTTATAAGGTTTAATTCACACTGCGTCTGCAGCGTACATTGGACGTTTATGCCAGGAAATGCTGCCGATGCACACCTTTAAAAGGGAGCCTTTGATGTATACCACTGAATAGCATACAGTGTAGTATGTCATCCACTGACTCCCGTTCTAAAAAAATATATATATACCGCACGGTTTACTTTTTCTTGAGAGATGCCTCTCTATTGAAGAGCATAGTTAAATACGTTATTCAATAGAGTTTTAAAAAAAGCTGACACATACCACCCAACGTACATGCCAAAAGGACACTTTTTTGACATGTGTAGGGTCAATGAGGCCCAATTGACACGTTCAGCCTATACATCCAACCTACACTGCATGTTCAGTGTGAAGAGTGAGTCTAATAACAAATTATCAGTTATAAACATTCAAAAAATGAGTCACATCATGTTATACAGATGTAGCACAGCTGAGATTGTAGCAATCTTAGTTTGTAATTTAGCATGATGTGACATGATGTCACAACGTGTTATCTGTGGTTTTATATAGGTCTGAAGAAAAACCTAGTGAGTAATTTAATACAGTGGGACTTGACAATTGTTGGGCTTTAAAAATGTTGCACATGTAGTGCACCAAATTTGTAAAAAGTTGCTTGTAAATTTAGTGCATACCCTAAGAATAGCACATAAACACTAAGGGAAAAGCCCTAGGTAAGAGGTCTACACCAGAAATCATTTATAGACGCCAAAAGCGCTGCTATATGGTACCTTTTACCCCTTTGGTCTAACTTGTTTTGCCCTCATACATGCTTCTTGGCTTACTCTTGCAGACTGTTTATAATGGATCATATTTATAGTATAGGTGTCATTGCCAGTAGTCCTCTCAGTTATTGTCGATCTGTGTGGACTCTTTTTTTATATTACCCCTCCTCTTCTTTTCATGTGATTGCTGTATTTTTTCAACGTGTTTCAATAAAACCATGTTTTTAATAGGCCTAAACTGTCTTGGCCGCTTAAGGCCTCATGCACACTTCCATTGGCCGTCGTACAGCCGTTAATGACGGATCCGTGAAACACGGACCGCACACGGAAGGCTTCCATGTGCAGTCCATTGTTTCACGGACCAAATCAATGAAAAGGCTGAGACTGTTCCGTCAAAAACGGAGTAGGACCTGTCCTATTTTTGACGGAACGGCTACACGGTTCCGTTAAAACAACGGAAGTTTGCATGGCCCCATTGAAATGAATGTGTCAGGGTGCATTTCAGTTACAAAAACGTTTTTAGTTGTTTTTATGTCTCCAGCACATCAACACAGTCTGTTTAGTAGCTACGTGGATCCTACTTGGATATAACAAATCAAATTACTGTGCTGGAGAACTGGAAAACTTTTACTATCTACTAAATAAGCTGTGTCTGTTTTTCATATATTTTAAGAAACCTGGTTCTAGCAGGCACTATACTTTATAAGGCAAGTGCCTTTGACTACAGGGTGATGAAGGGGTTAAGAGGGCAAATACAGGTCAAGGTGGGAATACAGTTTTCTTCTCCCCACCACCTTTTTCTTGTTATTAACCCTAGCTGTAGGGTGGAGTTTCAGGATCTATATAACTTATGCATTGTTTTTGATTTACCTCTCTTCAGGCTGATCCAGCACAAGTTGAGATGTCCTCCATTTCACCTGAGGAGCTGACCGCTTTGATCCTAGAGAAGGTGAGGAGGGAGGGTTCTGCCTGGCTGGAGAGGGCATTGCAGCTTCGTCTAGCTGTTGCCCCTGACATTCCTGCCCCTAATGCCGGTCAGGTGGTACTTGCGGTGGATAGACCCCAATGGCAGTCTCGCCTCCCGGCCTGCCTTAGTCCTGATCCCCCTCCTGCAGCTAAACATGGCGGCCACACTCGTGCTGCGGCCAGTAGGTCAGGATCGCCGCTGCTGCTTGAAGAGAACAGCAGCAGACGATCCGATATAGTCCCTCCTACCCCACTGGTGATGATGGCATCACTGGATAAGTGGTCTGCCAGGGATGGAGCCGGCGGGCTGCGCGGTGGGCTGGCCTATATTCAGAAGCTTTCTCTGCCATTGGGGCTGGCCGGGTGTGGCACTGCTACATAAGAAAGGTGCACAACGGGGAGGAGCTCTCTCCATGCTTCCCCATCCTGCAAGGGGATGTAGTACTGTTTCAGCTACCTCAGACACTGCTGCATCTGCTATAGGGATGGGGCAAACTAGCAAAATGGCCCCCATGTCCCTAGCTAGTTCTTTCCCAATGATGATTACATCCCCTTCCTCAAATTCTCTGGCCGGGGCAGGGGGTGTCCTTGTGGCCGGCTCTGCTGTACCCTATGTGGGGACAGCAGACTCTGGCCACCTGGGCTCCTCTGCCCATGTCGTTGTTGCTCAGGCAGGCAGCCCAGGGTCCAACCACAGTATGGATACCCCGGCCATTCAAAGTTCTCCTGTACGCCCCACTTTCCCCCTAGTTCTTACCGCCCGTACGAGCCTTTCCGAGGGTCAATTCCCTCCCACTATTATTCCCTACATTCCCCACGCTGCTGCAGCTCTTGCATTTTCTGGCATTGAGCGGGTGGACAAAAAAGGCATAGCTACCCCTCCAGGTGGTCATCCTCCTCTGACACATCTAGCGGTAACGGGAGGGCTCGGTCTCGCAGATGAGGTTCACACACGCACCATAGGTACAGGCATGGGTGGAATTCGTATAGTATCCATGTTGGCCATGAACGGAACTCAAATTCTGCTGGGAGGTCTTCCTCTTTTTGGAGGAATTCGCCAGTGTGCTCCACCTGCAGCTGTTCATTCGGGCTGGTGGTCGTGCGGAGCCATCGCATCATTCTCAGGAGCCTTCAAAATCGTCCAAAAGAGTGCCCCTTGTTCCGAGTCACCAGTCTCTTCAGCCAACTGCAACTCCATCTGTTGGAATCACTGCAACTACTTCCTCTCAATTGGAGCTACTCCCAGGTCCTTCGGGGACAACAGCATCGGGTAAGTCTACCATGGCGAGCCCATGGCCCGTGCATGTTGGTGTGAATAATATTAATGATTTGGTTTCTGTATTGAAGTTGTGTTTAGCTTCTCTTGAAAGTCCATCCAGATTGGATGGGTTAGTGTCTTTGCCAGGGGGTCCTAAGCCCTTGCCTGAGCTATCGGCCAAGTTGGCCGGAATGACTTTTCAGTGTTTTTTGTGTTTTGATAGTTTTGTGGTGTTGCTCCTCTCAGCACTCATCTGTCTGCAGAGACCAGAGAAAAAAAATCCAAAGAGGGGAATATGTCGATATCTGGTCTTTGGTCTCCATTGATAGGGAGTGTGTTTTTGAGAAGGGTTCTGAGAAATAATGTAAGTTTGCAAAGACATTGATTACATTGTTTTCAATACATGTGTTTTTCCAGGAGTTCCCTGAGCAGTGTGCGGCTTGGGGGCACTATGACGAGGAGTTTAGATGTAATTTGGCCTTGAGCCAGTCTGTAGGTTTGGCAACAAAGGCCACCGACATCTGGATCCAACTCATGATGTCTCAGCGTCCGACCTCCACATCGGTTTGTGCTTCACTTTTCGAGGCATTGTTGTTGCGTACATCCTTTGCTTTGGTCTTTTTTGGTGCCCTAGGTATAGATGAGTTGGTGCATCCCAGTGCAAGACGGCTGGGTGGTCTTTTGGGGGAAGATGCGGTACTGGTTAAGGACTGCTTAAAATTGTGTGTGCGCAGATCTAAAACTGACACCTTAGGTAGGGGCACATGGTTGTCTGTCAATGGGTTTGGCACGGCTGTTTGCCCAGTGGCTACAGTGGGTGAATACATGCGTTGCAGGCTGGGTGGGTGGTCCTTCTTTTTTGCTTCATTTGGATGGGTCGCTTTTGTCCAAATTTCAGTTTGAGTCACTTTTCAAACTTTGCTTAACTTCCCTTGGTTTGAATTCGGGTGAATTTGGAACTCACTGACTCTGCATAGGTGCAGCTACAATGGCAGATGCTTTGGGTTTGTCTAAAACTGACATTATGCGATTGTGGCAGTGGCGTTCGAAAAGTTATCACAGTTATATTCGGCCCGATCTTGTGTTGTCATCACTATCAGTTGCCTGTTTTTTTCCTCCTTGTCTGTTTCCTTTTAGTTACATATGTTCTCATTTTCTTTCAGGTGATGGTCTTATTGGACATTGCTATATTCATTGGGCTGCACAGAGGGCAGTGGTCCGACCCAGAGAGTCACATCTTGGTTTTGGCGATGCGGATGTGTAGTGGAGGTGCGTTAGAGGAATGATATGGTTGCGAGTCCTACCTAAAGTAGTCAATTCAGCAAAGAAGCGACTAGTCCAGTGGTATTGGTGGTACGTACACGCAGGAAACAATGACCTTTGTGTGGTAAAGCTAGCGGAGCTCATCTTGCTCATCAAGTCTGACTTGGATAGAATTGACATTTGTTTTTGCGGAACATGGTGCTGGTGTGGTCGGAGGTGATACCCTGCCTTGCGTGGCGCGGAGCACGTAACCTGGCCACTATTGAGCAGGCTAGACGACGGGTTCTGAATGGTCGAGTGTCCTGTTATGTTAGAAGTATGTGGGGTGTGGCTGTGCGCCACTGGGTTACTCGAAGGGGAAAATAAGGATCTGTTGTCCCAGGATGGTGTTCACCTTAACCCTATTGGGAAGAATATTTTTCTCCTGAGATTACAAGATGGGATAGAAAAGGCACTCTTTCTTTTGTGTGGTGGACGGGTCACCACATAGGTTGTCTGTTGTGGCAGAGTTTGGCTGTTTAGCCATGTGTTGAGCATACATGTTCACTGCCAGACAGTGCTTGGACATACCGAATGGATGCTACCCAGGTTAGCTGGGCATGTTGTTGTTGTATCAATAATACAAATAAAAGCTGTGGCCTTCCATTTAAAACCAAAAGAGTGTCTTTTCCTATTCATTTTTGCTGTTTAATTACAATGTTGTTAGGTTATATAGCTAAGAATAGATCAGCAGCACTGGACACACAACTGGGGTGGGTGCAGTTGTTATTGCATGAGAAAGGCTCACACTGAGCTGAAGCGTTGCACGTGGAGTTAAACAGGATAATTTTTTCACTCATTTGGTTGGGCTGCCTCACTTTCCACTATCTTTGTTATGTTATATGGTATGATACGCCCAAAATGTATGCAAAAGGGGCATGTACCTGTAGTCTTTTACCTTTATAGTAATTTGTTCTTCATTTAAATGTTATTCATTTTAATATAAAGTGAAGTCTCCATTGAAAAACAAGAATTTCTTTGCATTAGTTATGCAGACATATTTGTATATAATATATTACACCATGCTGTCCCACATGATTAACCACTGGCGGACCGCCCATGGACTATAAACGTTCGGGCGGTCCGAAATTAACTCTGCAGGGACGGCATTTAGCTCTCTTATATAGCTGTCCCTAGGCAGCTGACATCACAGAGCTCTGCCCAGAGACCAATCAGCGTGGTCTCTGGTCATGTGATCATTGTGGCAACCTGTCACAATGATCACAATACTTTCCCCGTTGGCTGCGCTTCCCCATCCCCGCAATACCCCCTGCCCCCCCTCCCGGTACCCCCAACACCCTCACGGCAAGCGACCCCCCTGCGGCACCTCTGTCCCGCCCCCTTCTCGTGACACCCCCCCCCCCACCTGTAATTTCTCCCTCTCCTGGCAGGCTGTCAGGGAATGAGAACATTAAGTAATAAAACACACATAGTTTATTTTGTCTTCAATAAACATATTTACTATCTATCTATCTATCTATCTATCTATCTATCTATCTATCTATCTATCTATCTATCTATCTATCTATCTATCTATCTATCTATCTATCATCTATCTATTAGTAGAAAGAAAAGCAGCACAAAATAATGAGAAAAATCTATAAAATGCTGTGTGTGCAAACCTGAGGATCTCGACCTCCAGTCCCACATTCAAATATCCCTGAGATAGACAGCACTCCACACAAATTTGTCAAGTGAAAAAAGTTTTATGTAAAGTGCGACGTTTCAGCCCCAGCATGGGCCTTTCTCAAACTAGTCTAACAATGTGCACAACACCGTTTAAATATCATACGAAATGCAACTCAATGATTACATTAATTAAGTATAAAAATAGTGAAAAATATGCTTAAATAATCAGTGTCTCATATTATAAAAAAAATCCCCTATTAAAGTTTAAAGTGACGAGTGCAGCATAGTAAATATATATTAAAAAACGTATACAGCATTTACTTTAATCCATTTACAATTAATTGCAAATACATTTAAACATATGTGTCTCATATTGACTTACTCATCAAAAGTCCATGTAGATCACGCTGCCCTGTATGTAGATGTCATAGTCCAGCATCTAGTAACTATAACTACGAATGTCTATGCAGGTGAATAATCAAATTTGAATATGAGCTATTACATATTCTAATTTGATTATTCACCTGCATAGACATGCGTAGTTATAGTTAACTAAGTCCAACATGTTCTCAGAAAATCAAGACCAAATACATGTAGGCTTGAAGACTAATAGAAGAACAATTTGCTTTTAAATTGGCACATGGCTAAAACTTGAAAGTGGGCCTGGTCAGGAAGGGGGGTAAAGCCTCTGGTCAGGAAGTAGTTAAAAGCAAACTTTTGTATTTTCCTACACAATAAAGATATATTTCTGTACTGTACAGTACAAACTTCTGTACTGTATATGTCCCAATGAGTAAGCAATATACAGATTTAGATTGTATGCTACTGTATGAACAACCTTCTCAAAAATAAAGAAGGTCAAGTATCAAGAGCAACGAATATCTTTGGGTATGGGCTTTCTAGATTCTTAAGAGAAGGAGGATGTTTAAACAGAGTGTACTGCGCAATTTGTACTGCGCAATTTGCAGCACAAATTTTGTTCCACATTAGCTCCACCCCAAAATTAATTTGCCCCATTACAAACCCTATAAGCTACTTAAATAAAAACATTAAAAAAAATAAGAATAAATAAATATATATATATATATATATATATATATATATATATATATATATATATATATATATATATATATATATATAAAAGTTCTAAGATGTGCAAGGACTAGAAAACACAACAGCAAACAAATAATTCCTCCATACCGTGTCAAAATAATAAATAGTGATTAAATAATAACATACATTGATGGAATAAAAATACAAAGACCAATATTACCACCATACTGATACTGAATAATACCACTCGCTCTTGACATCCAATAACTCTGATTGTAGTTGTTCACTTTCCCTAACTTCTCTTTCTGACTAAGACTTTAACCCCTTCGCGCTCAGCGACGTACTATTCCGTCGCACTAAGTGCATCGTTCGTGCTCAGCGCCGTAATAGTACGTCCCCAGCGTTTCATCGAGCTGTGATGCCTGCTGTTTCCGACAGCAGGCTATCACAGCTCAGTGTGCAGGGACCAATCGTAGTGGTCCCGTCTCCGCGATCGCTGCTATTGGTTAGTTAGTGACGACGGACCAATAGTAGCGATCGTATACGTAATTTCCTGCCCTGACCTCAGATCCTGCTGCACCCGCTCTATGTTGGAGTTTGAGAGTCGTTGAGAGCGGTTGTGGCGTGAGACAGTGCAGTTTAGTTTAGAGAAAAACAGTGTAGCAGTAGTTTCCTACCTTCTAGCCACTTCCACTTCCCACTCCTGTCCTTGTGTTCCCCTTGTCGCCCACGTTTTTGGTCAGTGATCTCTATCACTGACCACTTTTAAGTCTTCAGGGCCACATTTTGGACCATGGGGGTTATTATTTTTTTTTTAATTTTCCTTATAAAATATAATAAAAACAAAAAAAAAGCCAGTTTAGAAAGTCAGCAGATAGTTTAGTATTAGGGTTAGTTAGTTTCAGGGAACCGTCAGAAAGCGTAGTTAGGTATAGCGCCAGGGAATTTATCATCAGGAATCAGTCACAGTTAGTTAGGTTTAGCGTCAGGGAAGTTCACAAAAAATCAGTTGTTAGCGTCAAGAATAATTTAGATAGGTTTAGTGTCAGGCACCCGTCACCGTAGTTAGGCCTTATTTACACGAGCGTATTTCACGGCCGTGATATGCGCGTGAAAATCACACACGTCGCACGAATCTATGCAAGTCAATCGGGCCATTTAGACATTCTGTGTTTTTCACGCAGCCTGTGTCCGCTGCGTGAAACTCACTGCATGTCCTATACTTGAGCATTTTTTGCATATCACGCAATCATTGAAGTAAATCCATGTGCTGTGCGTGATTCGCGCAACAGTTGCTCAAGGAATGATGGAAAAAAGAAAACCACTTCCTTCATTCCATTTTGTAAACGTCAAAACCGCGTGACATAAGGATGGCATACGCGCGAAAATAACGCAGACACGCACCAAACACTGATGACACACAGAACTGCAACCCGCGCAAAACACTGCATTTTTTACGCGCACAAAACTAACACGTTCGTGTGAATTAGGCCTTAGGTTTAGCGTCAGGAAAGCTCTGAATAATCTAGTTAGGTTTAGTGTCAGGGAATAGTCGCCGTATTTAGGTTTCGTGTCAGTGAAGTTCACATAAAATCTAGTTAGGTTTAGTGTTAGGAACCCTTGCCCTAGTTAGGTTTAGTGTCAGGGAAGTCCACTCTTTCTATAAAAACAAAAAAACAAAAAATATACACAGTATATAAAAAAACTATATATATATATATATATATATATATATATATATATATATATATATATATATATAAAAGTTTAGATACTCGGTTATCTACAGAATCTCAGATAATATTAGGGTTTGTTAGTGTCAGGGAATCTTTCTATAAAAACAAAATAAAAAAGTTTTAGGTAGCAGTCTATTGCTTCTACTAGTACTAATAAAAGTATACTTTTATCTTGTTCTTGTCAAGCACACACACTCTGCCTGTGCAAGAATGCACATTTTGCACGTGTCTAAGCACACAATTTACAAGTGTGACACATAAATAATAGAATATGTCCCAAAGATAATTTTCTGCCGAAGAGTCCTATGCGTTTCTTGCCTCTGACACAGACTCGTCAGATGGTGAGACTCTCTTTTTTTTATCAACCTCCTCATCCAGTGATGAAGAGGAGGAATCCCCTAGGAGATGCCCCAGGACCTCCACCACAGTTGAAACCTCAGAGCAAAGTGACCTCATTTGGACCACCACACCAGACAATTACGAGCCCCAAATCCCTGAGTACACGGGCAGCCCAGGGATAAAATTTAATACGGCAGTGCTCAGTGAGATGGACTTTTTCAAGTTCTTTTTCACGGATGAATTTAAAGAGCTTATGGTGTCCCAGACAAATTCATATGCCCAACAGAATATAACAAAGAACCCCACATCATTTTTTGCCCAATCCCACAGGTGGACTCCTGTAGACGCAGCAAAGTTGGGCAAAATCTGGGGACTGCTCTTGAACAAGGGGCTTCTGAAAAAGACATCCATTAGGACCTACTGGAGTACAGGCATGTTATACCACACCCCGATGTACCGCATGGCCATGTCCAGGATGCGTTATGAGGCAATACTTCGCTTCTTACATTATGCTGATAATGATCAGTGCCCACCCCGAGATGACCCCAGTTTTGACCGTTTGTATAATCTGAGACCCCTATTAGACCATTTCAGTGCCCGGTTTGCCCAAGCATACACCCCCAAGAAGTGTATTTCTGTTGATGAGTCCATGGTACATTTTAAAGGGAGGCTTCAATTCCACCAGTACCTGCCGAGTATGAGGGCAAGGTATGGAGTGAAAATGTATAAGCTGTGCAAGAGTGCATCAGGGTATACGTATAAATTTAGAATATATGAAGGGAAGGACAGCAGTATTCAGCCCCCAGAATCCCCACCACCTTACTGGGAATTAACGCAAAAATTGTGTGGGATTTGGTGCACCCACTGCTGGACTAGGGTTACCACCTCTACCTGGATAATTTTTATACCAGCATCTCACTCTTCAAGTGCCTTGCTTACATAAATACTGCTAGAAAAAAATCTGAGAGGCCTCCCTAAGACTCTGCTTGGGCAAAGACTCAGAAGGGGTGAGAGCAGGGTACAATCTAGCAGAAATATATTGTGTGTCAAGTAAAAGAACAAGAGAGATGTCCTTGTATTGACAACAATACATGGCCACACCAGCACCCATGTACCTGTACGAGGTACCAATACAGAGACCCCAAAATCAGACCGCATCCTGGACTTCAATAGGTACATGGGAGGGGTGGACTTGTCAGATCAAGTCCTGAAGCCCTACAGCGCCATACGGAAATCGAGGGTGTGGTATAAGAAGCTGGCCATGTACATCATACAGATGGCATCGTACAATGCGTACGTGCTACGTCGATGTACAGGCCAGAGGGGAACTTTTCTGGAATTTCAAGAGGTGGTTATCAAGAACCTAATCTTTAGGGACCAAGAAGGGGGGTATTCAGTATATCTGGAAGCGAGGCCACACGCATAGTACCAGGGCAACATTTTCCAGGAGACGTTCCCCAAACTGGCAAGAAGGGAAAAAGTCAAAAGAGGTGCAGAGTCTGCTCAGAGAGAGGGATAAGGAAGGACACAATATACCAACGCGTCACGTGTCCCGAAAAACCAGGGCTCTGTATGAAAGATTGTTTTAGCATTTATCATACATCCCTTGATTTTTAATTTACCCTGATCCTGATACACTCTGCACAGCTTATCCCCCTCATCTTTCCCTTCTGAGCCCTGCTGTGTGCCCAGGCAGCAGATAACAGCCACATGTAGGGTATTGCCGTACCCAGGAGAACCCACATTACAGTTTTTTGGAGTGTATATCTCCACTGGCACATGCTGGGCACAATATATCTGATACTGAAGTGGCATATATGTATAGAAAATGGCAAATCTCACTCTGCACCATCTGCTGCGCATTATCTTTTACCTGTAGGGTCAAAATGCTAACTACACCTCTAGATGAATGTCTTAAGGAGTGTAGTTTTTAAAATGGGGTCACTTCTTTGGGGTTTCAACTGTACTGGTACTCATGGCCGGCCTTAGATACATTTGACCAGTGCGGTCACACAGGGCGCCAGCCGCCACACTGCAAGAGAGGCACCAGCGGGTGTGTGTATCCCCGCGCCGTTGCAACTACCAGCGGGTCAGGTGCCACTCACTAACTGCACCCAGGGCCGGCCTTAGGCAGTCGCCTTTCCGCCCGGGCGCTTCTTCACTTGTTGCCATCGCTACCGCTGTAGCAGCCATAGTGGCTGCTAGCGGCGACACCGGGCATGAGGGAGGTGGCGCAGCTAGCAGCCGCTGCGGCTGCTATAGCGGTAGTAGCGACAGCACTATAGCAAAGCAGGGAGGTATCTCCCTGCTCTGCTATCTACTAGCATCACTGTAGCTCCCTGAAGGAGCGGAATCCCCGTGTAGCTGTGGATTCCGCTCTTGGAGCGCTCCTTGATTTCTTTGTCTATATATGGATAGTGACATCAGGGGAAAGTCCTGAAGCGGAATCCCCGTGACCAGGGATTCCACTCCAGGAGAAGCCAATGAAGTCATGGACACAGACGACAGGAGCTTCTCCTGGAGTGGAATCGACGGTCACAGCGTCGGCAACGCTGTGGACGAGGATTCCGCTTCAGGAGTTTCCCCTGATGTCACTGTCCATATATGGACGGAGACATCAAGAAGCGCTCCATGAGCGGAATCCAGGGCCACTCGGGGATTACGCTCCTTCAGGCAGCTACAGTGGCGCTATCTATACTGGAAGGGGGGGGGGGGGGTTTCCTATCTACAAGGGGGCTGTGGGCTGTGTGGCACTACCTACAAAAAAGGACAAATGTGCAGGAGCACACAAAATACCCAGCTTTCCCAGCTATCAAATAAATGTGTGGAAATAAACTAAGATATAACTTTTATTTAATCTAGCTAAAATGATTAATCCTTTAGCTAGACTAAATAAAAGTTATATCTTAGTTTATTTCCACACATTTATTTGATAGCTTGGAAAGCTGGGTATTTTGTGTGCTCCTTCACAGTTGTGCTTTTTTGAATGTCTATTGCCCGCCAGCTATCAGGGTCATTTTGTAGTTCTTGCACTACCTACAAGGGGGCTGTGGGCAGTGTGGCACTACCTACCAGGGCGCTGTGGGCTGTGTGGCACTACTAACCAGGGGGCTGTGGGCTGTGTGGCACTACCAACAAGGGGGCTGGCAGTGGGGCACTACCAACCAGGGGGCTGTGTGACACTCCCTACCAGGGGGATGTGGGCTGTGTGGCACTCCCTACCAGAGGTCTGTCCGGCACTCCATAGCAGGGGGCTGTGCGGCACTTCCTACCAGGGTCTGTGTGGCACTCCCTACAGGGGGCTGTGTGGCACACTCTACAGGGGGCTGGGTGGCGCTTTTTACATGGGGCTGTGTGGTGCTATCTACAAGGGGGCTGTGTGGCGCTATCTACAAGAGAGCTGTGTGGCGCTATCTACAAGGGGGCTGTGTGGCGCTATCTACAAGGCGCTGTGTGGCGCTACCTACAAGGGGGCTGTCTGTCACTACCTACAAGGGGCTGTGTGGTGCTACGGACAAGGGGGCTGTGTGGCGCTACCCACAAGGGACCTTTGTGGCGCTACCCGCAAGGGGCAGTGTGGCGCTATCTACAAGGGGCAGTGTGTCGCTACCTACAAGGGGCTGTGTGGTGCTACCTACAGGGGGAATCTGTGAGTGGTGGGCTGATGGTCATTTTACTGTGAGTGGGGGGCTGATGGTCTTCAAGTGGTTCCCGCCTCTGACCTCCAATTGAAATAAATAGGAGGCAGAAAATACCTGCGGCACCCGTTTGGAGCTTTTTTTCCTGCGTCTTTTGCATTCGCTTCAGCACCTTAAGAAAAAAACACAAAAAAAGGTCAAACAACGCTGTCAGTTGCTGAAGGAATTTTGAGGCAGATTTTTCTTGCCTTACAAAAAACGTGTGTGAACATACCCTAAAAGTGTAGTGCTTGTTCTTAGCTGTTTTCTGTGTTTCTCGAAACAATTTTTGATAGGGGGGCCCTGAGGAAATTTAATTTTTCCAGTGCTGCCTCGAGTCCGAAAAGGTTGGGAAACTCTGTACTAGGTTGCAGGATCCCGTCATGGAGCAGCTCAGTTCATCATGGGAACGGGGCCTAGGTGAGTGCAATTTTTGTTTTTGTTTGGGGGCACTGTCTACAAGGGGGAAGTGGGGGGGGGGCTGTATGGCACGATCTACAAAAAGGAGGTGGGGGATTATGGCACTGTCTACAGGGAGGCTATATGGCAAAATCTACAGGGGGCACTATACTGTGTGTGGGGGCCACTAAGCGGAAATTATACTGTGTAGGGGTACTACAGGTGGCATAATACTGTGGGCACAATTAGAGGACAAAATACTGTGTCCTTGAAGGGGTTGTAATATATTATATTATTAAATATTCTTATTATACAGTATGGGGTCACTAAAGGGGCATTATAATTTTTTTATGGGGCAATTATTTTTAATGATGTGGTGGGGTGCCGAAAGATCATTTCGCACAGGGCGCCATCTATCCTAGGGCCGGCCCTGCTGGTACCTCAGGTGCTTCCCCATACATGACTCAGCACCATAAGGAGCTCCAGTAGGCCAAATGGTGGTCCTTTCTTTCAGAGCCCTGCCGTGTGCCGAGGCAGCTAATAACAGTCACATGTAGGGTATTAACGTACCGGGAGAAACGCAACAACTGCTTTTTGTTGCAGGTTTTACCTCCCAATTAAATTCAATGGGAAAAGGGGGGCGCATGCGCGAGGCTCAACGAACAGGACACACCTGATGTGAGCTCCGCTCCGGCAGCACTGATTAAGCTGTATTAGCGCTGTTTTTCACAGCTCCTTCGCAGCCAAAAAGTCCGGTAATGTGCAGCATGACCCGGACCAACAAATCAAAGCCTCGGGGACCGGCGACTCCAGCTCCTTCACAAACTATACCGGAGATCTTCCGCACCATGAGGCAATCCATCATGGCTGACCCGGCCGCAGCTCAGGTCAGTGAGAGTTCGTCAGCGGCGGATACATCCCTGCCGCCCTCACCTTCAGCAACCAAAACTCACACTGACACTGATGACTTATTCAGGAATATTGCAGCATTGTTCCGAACGGAACTAACACAGGCGGTGGCCGAATTTTCATGAAGTGGGCCAACGAGTCTCTGACATAGAGACTCGAGCTGATGACATGGCGGATGCTCTGGAGACGGACCGCAGGGATATTGACACACACGCAGCACAGTTGGAGGCACTGGAATTGAAATTAGAAGACCTTGAGAATAGGTCCCGCAGAGGGAATCTGCGGGTCAGAGGCCTACCGGAAACCGTTACAGAACTGGAATCCACTCTCACCACGCTCTTTTGTATGCTCGTAGCTCAGGCTGCCATTGATTTATTTCGGATGGATAGGGTTCACAGAGCCGTGACGCGACCACGCAACCCGGATTTACCGCGTGATGTGATACTTAAATTTCATTATCCAGAGGCAAGAGATCAAATTCTAATGGCGGCACGGAATCTCTCACCCCTACCGGGTATGCCACCCTCAGTCCACTTGTATGCGGACTTGGTACCCTCTACACTCCAACGTCGGAGAGAAATGCGAGACATCACTCAAGCTCTACAGACGGCTCGGGTCCGTTACCGATGGGGATTCCCTTTTTCGATTAACTTCCAGGTGAACAACAGAACCTATGTGGTTAAATTGCCGGGAGAGGGTCGAGATGCCTTGCGTTGTGCTGGACTCCCAGTGGTCCCTGCCTCAGCCCTCCCGCCCAGACCTCAACGACCGACTAGGAACTGGACACCCGGGCCGAGAACCTAGAACTCTACTACTAGGCTGCCCGATCCCCGGGGGCTAGGAGGACACAATGTATAAGGATCCTTTTCTTTCGCTTGGCATCCAGATGAGTATCATGCCCTACGGGGTACTATATTATTTCTGTATGCTCCGCCTTACCTAGGCTATGACTGCTGTTTCTTGTACCAAGGAACTTTCCGGCTAGATCCTATCACCAGACTTAGTGCTGCTGGCCACCATGCTGGCCTTTTTTTGTGAGAATTGCTGTAGCAGAGATGTGCACCCCGGGAGGCACTACCTGTCTGCGGAATACTCCACAGAATGGTTGGACACTTGTCCATTGTTTTTTGTTTAATTCGTTTATTTCGCTCTCTATGCCATATATGAGCTTATGTGCGAAAAGTACCAGTCACTTACTCTTGCTTCACTGTATGCCTAGTATTTCTCTGCTCTGTGTAACTGCTGGGCATATGCCACTTCCTTCCTTGTACTATGTGTAGAGTACTAAGTCATAATGTGAGGGGATTCAATTCACCGCAGAAAAGGAGAAAAGCATTGCTCTCCTATGTTAAAGAGGCTCTGTCACCAGATTTTGCAACCCCTATCTGCTATTGCAGCAGATAGGCGCTGCAATGTAGATTACAGTAACGTTTTTATTTTTAAAAAACGAGCATTTTTGGCCAAGTTATGACCATTTTTGTAATTATGCAAATGAGGCTTGCAAAAGTCCAAGTGGGTGTGTTTAAAAGTAAAAGTCCAAGTGGGCGTGTATTATGTGCGTACATCGGGGCGTTTTTAATACTTTCACTAGCTGGGCGCTCTGAAGAGAAGTAACATCCTCTTCTCTTCAGAACGCCCAGCTTCTGACAGTGCAGATCTGTGACGTCACTCACAGGTCCTGCATCGTGACGGCCACATCGGCACCAGAGGCTACAGTTGATTCTGCAGCAGCATCGAACATCCCAGCCATGACTAAGAACGCAGCTAGCGTTTGAAACGCGTAGGCTTCCTTCATTTCCTACTTCTCTCCCAGCACCTGAGGACATCATTTCGATTGACCTCTTTTAAATGGATATATTTTTTCATTAAACTTGGAACGAGTTCCTTTTTAGTTACAGCTACGCTGGATCCAAAACCTCTTTCTCTTGAAACTCAAACTATCGCTGGTGGTATTCCAAAAACCTAGCAAAAGTTCATGATTTCATTAGGGCTGACGATCTGATTTCGTATGCGCAATTCAATTAGGCCCATACCCCCCCTGCCCCTGAGCGTTATAGGGCTATCCAGATGTTTTCTTTTATGCGCAAACTACTTCCTGCCCAAACTAATATGTCATACACCCTTTTGGAAAAAATATTACTCTACTCACCCTCTCAACTGGGTTTGTTATCTATGGTATATAGTACTTTTAATACTCCACACCCCGATACCAAATTACCGTATATGTTGAAGTGGGAGGGGGACATGGGTACCGCGTTCTCACCTGCACAGTGGAGACAATGCTGTGACATTATAAGTAAGGGTAGCTGGCAGGTATCCTTGGTTGAGACGTCCATGAAATTGCTACATAGAGCATACTACGTACCGGCAAAGCTCCACGCCATATATCCAACGGTTTCGGCCGGGTGTTTTAGAGGATGTACTATGTACCATATATGGTGGTCTTGCCCACGAGTCTCAACTTTGTCTCTAATATCTGCCAGTTTACCGTCCCAAAACGGCTTCCTACGTGTCTAGTGGGAGCCATTCCTCCCAGAATGTCGAATTCTAAATTTAAGCTTGCCCAGTTTATATTCCTAGCTGCTCGAATCTATATAGCGTCCAAGTGGCGTACAGCTGATCTTGATATCTCTATGGTTATTAATAGAGTCAATCATATAGCTATATTTGAAAAACTTGAGGCTGTGAGAACTGATTCACTCCACCTCTATCGTGCGGTGTGGGACCCATGGTTTTCCTCCCCTCATTCACCCGACTTTCGGTATACCATTACCCTATAATTTGTGATCCAATACTGTGACATTAGGCTCGCTCTACAGTCATATGACTGATATGTGCAATTTTATGGCTCAGTTGGTTGGTTTATATTTACCCGTCCTGTGTCCCTCCATGTCCCTTATTTCCCTGTAAATGTCTCCCTGTCTGATACAAGCACTTTCTACTGTATCCTCCTGCGCGAGCAATGGTTAAATGTAATTGTGTATCGCATTTCTGAACAGATATACCAATAAATATCTTTTGAAACGAAATTCAATGGGGAAAACCCGCAAAAAATAAGCAGCGTTTACGCAAATACAATTGACATGCTGCGGAATAAAACTCTGCACCGCCGGTCAATTTCTGAGCGTTTTTTTTCGCTCAGTATTTACACAGCATGTGGATGAGATTTGTTTTATCTCATCCACTTTGCTGATACTGTATTTGCTGCGGATTTTCCGCAACAAATTCCGTTGCGGAAAATCCACAGTATTTACACTATGTGTGAACTGACCCTAACAGTGACATCCTGCTGCACCCTTTAATAGTACTGTCCTAATATAGTGCCTGCTTCGATCCCCAAAACATAGCTTGCTGCCACTCCAATATAGCAGCTGATGCTATCACTTATACAGCCCCTGCTGTTATCAATATTGTGCTTTTATTTCTCCTTTTTTTTTAATGTAACTCGAGCATAAAACCATTTGTACATTTTACAAGCAATATAGGGAGTTACTATAACAATAAATTAAAAGAAAATATATTATAGAGTTCAGTGTGCCTGACTAAAACTGATTGTATAACTGAGGCTATTGAGACTATATGGTGGCATAATGAACGGCCTTCTCTTGAAGATAGTGTCACATACCTCCCATTGTAGATAGTGCCACACCCCCTGTAGATAGGGCCACACACCTCCCCTTGTAGATAGTGCCACACTCCCCCTTATAGGTACTGCCACACTTTCCCCCCAGGAGATAGTGCCACACATGCCCCCTTGTAGGTACTGCTAGCCCCCCTGTAGATAGTGCCCCACAGCCCCACCTTATAGATATTGCCACCCTCCCTCTCTTGTAGATAGTGCCACACACCCCCTGTAGATAGTGCCACACCCCTCCCCCCTGTAGATAGCACTACACCCCTCTCCCTGTACATAGTGCCATTGGGGCTCCCTAGAGGAGTCCCTGACATCACTGTCCATATATGGATAGTGAAATCAGGGGTCTCTCCAGGTGCGGAATACCCAGGAGGAGTAGTGGCAACACTTTGGCCGGGGATTCCTCCATTCCTCCTAACTTTCAAGTATCGCAAAGAGGGACAACCGATGCGGAGCGCATAGCAACACAGTATAATGCCCTCTAGCTGTCCCCACACACTTTAATGCCCTCTAGCTACCACCATACAGTATACTGCCGCCATAACTGCCACCATACAGTATAATGCCCCAAAGATTCACCCATACAGTATAATGCCCACACAGATGCCTCCATGCAGTATAATGCCCAATCAATTTCCTCCATACAGCATAATGCCCCTATAGCTGCTCCCATACAGAAAAATGCCCATATAGCTGCCCCCATAGAGCATAATACCCCCATAGCTGCCCCATACACTATAATACCCCTATACAGCTATACTATCCTGTTTTACTCCCCCGCACTTGGAGAATCCTTTCAGTCAGAGGATGTCCAAAGGCTCACTGAGCGCTACTTCCTTCACTGCGTTACTGCCACTGTGAATAAATAATGCCCCCAAAAGAGATGCCGGTTTGCAGTAAACATGGAAGGAGGAGGGATACCCGGTTTTACTGCCGCATGTGCCCTCCATATCCAGGCCTGTGCACCTTTCCCTGTTTTGAGAACTATCACACCGTTTCTAATTATTAGTTTTATATAACATTTAGGGAACACCAAAAGGGGTGGGGGATTCTTTTTAGGGAGTCAATTTCATTTATTCATATTTTTTGTTTATTTTCTGGGCTTTCTGAGGGAGGGATTTTCATGGGGAGGAAGTGAAATATATATTTTTTCAGACTGTAAGGACTTGATCACTACAAATTAATTTCCATTATATAATTCTAGGACAATTAAATCCTGGAATTGATCACTCACAAATTAATATTTTTTTTTTATTACACAGTTTATTGTGCAGGAGCCCACATCTGTCTATTCAGAACATGGACTCCCACAAGTGTTTTTGAAATAAAAAATAAATGTGGGCATTGCATTTATTAGTGGATAAATCCAATGTGTGCGGCCTATGCCACCCCTGAGTTAGTGGAAGTCATGCATTTTAGCAATGATTACAAGAATAAATTGAGGATGTATTTCCTTTTTCTTATGACTATTTCCTGCCACATACAGCTGTTATATTCCTATTTCTGTACAGTGATATGGGCATGATATTGTTTTTTGGAGGATCTCTAATAATCGAGCTGTTCATTATCAATACACCTTGGGCTTTGTTACAGTTTTGTTCGGGTTTTACTGGACATTAGTACACCGGACAATTTGTGTTTCTTTACTGTTCCTATAGATGGTTTTGGACACTGCCCATTTATATATACTTTAACCGATAGATTTTCTGTGCACATAGCGGTTTCTACACTGGTGGGCAGGAGCCTGTTATGGTGTACCGCGTCACTTGGCACGTTTGTCCCTCATATAGGGATTGATAGAGCTAAAAAGACATTGTACAACCAGTCACTGAAAAATAAAAAAAAAGCTGGTCATGACAGCCCTGCAGGTGTTCTTTTATCTTGTGACCAAACTCGAGTTTGCCACATAGTTGGATACATTTTCCTTCATTTTTTTTTAAGATATTGCCCGTCACTCCAGTACAGTTTAGATTTAAACTTAAAAGTAAAACTTTCTAAATCTGGTGCAGCTAACTTTATAGAAGAATGTTGATTCTTTTATAAGTGGGTTTTCTACAGTGCCCACCAAAAGTTCATAATAACAATTTCCTTAGGACACCTATTTCTTTTATATACAGTGCCCACCAAAAGTTCCGGAACACCCTCATAACTTTTGAACGGCTCGAGGTAGAGGGTTGAAATTTGGTGGGATTTAATGGGGGGGGGGGAGGGGTCATAAAATCTACCTTTAAAAAACAAACAAACACCCCAAACCCCTTGGGGGCGGTGGGTTGGGCGAGGGCAGCAAAATCATAAATGGCACGGGGGGGGTCGAGTGAGGGCTGATTTGAAAGCTATTTTCAATACAAAAACAATGCTGCAAACGATTTTGAGATAGGATTTTTTCGCTGAGATATTTAACTATAAAGTTATCATCTTCATTATCGGCTACCACCGGTGTTGGCGTTACCAAAAATTTACCGCGCGGATAAAATCCTAAATGTGTGTGGGCGCGTGTGCATGTGTGTGTGAGCTTGGGAATGTCACATCAAGGTGACTTTAAATTACGTATTATTACAATCGGCCTCGGCGATACAAAATGGTCCTTGTCTACGATTGTAACATGATTTCATGTGTACACATTTTGGTAGTGGCATTGATGTGACATTCCCAAGTTCACGCACACGTGCCCACACACATTTAGGATTTTACCCGCACGGTACATTTTGGGTAATGCTAACACCGGCGGTAGCAGATAATGAAGATGATAACTTTATAGTTAAATATCTCAGCGAAAAAAATCGGATTTCAAAATCGATTGTGCCATTGTTTTCGTATTGAAAAGAGTTTTCAAATGAGCCCCCACTCGACCCACCGTGCCATTTAAGATTTTGCTGCGTGTGTATTTTTTTGGCGATAACGGGTAGATTTTATGACCCTATTAAATCGCACCAAATTTCAACCCTCTACCTTGAGCCGTTCAAAAGTTATGAGGGTGTTCCGGAACTTTTGGTGGGCACTGTATATAAAAGAAATAGGTGTCCTAAGGAAATCGTTATTATGACCAACCAGACCATTGGGCATCATATTTTTGGAGCTTATTTTCAAGGATACTGACTATATTCTCAAATTGGTTTATCTCTTTAATTTTATTAATTGTCCTCAAAAATTGAATAGTTAGGGATTTCCAGCTTATCGCTGGTACCCATTTAGCTGCGGATAGAATATTTGAGAAAAGATTTCTATTATTCTTAGGTATATCTGGGATGTCCACATTTAGTAATGCTGACCAGGGAGATAGCTTGATTTGTAAGTGTAATTTAGAGTTAATTAGGTGTTCTACTCTTTTCCAGTGAGCCTGTACCACTGGGCAGGACCACCATATGTGGGCCATGTTTCCCCTTTCTCCACAATTTCTGAAGCAGTTATCAGGACTTCCCGGGAATAATTTGGCTAATCTGACGGGAGTGAGGTACCACCTCATTAATATTTTATATGAAGTTTCCTTACTGTTGTTTGATAAGGAGACTGTAGATGTTCTGTCAAATAGTTATTGCCACGAGGTCGTATCAGGTAAAGTCCCTAGTTCTTTCTCCCAAGCAAGCATATATGGGATAGGACCATTGTATGTTGAGCTTCTAAATTGTGAATACAGGACAGAAATTAGCCCCTTTTCCTTAGGTGAGCCACGACAGGTAACTTCGTAAACTGTTAGACTGGAGTTTTGTGGTATAATGAAGACACAAAGAGAAAGTAGTGTATTTGGAGGTAACGATAATGTTCCCTGAGTGGAATTGGAAGGTCCTGTCATAGGGTCTCAAAGGCAAGGGGTCTACCTTCTTCACATAATTTAAGTAAAGAATTCTGAGTCCTGATGCAGTCCACCACCCATAATCCTCCGGTTGTAATCCAGGCGGAAAATTGCTAAGGATTCATTCACATCTGCATCAGAACTCTGTTCTGGTTTTTCATTGGAGCTTTACGTCAGAACCAGGGCCGGCATCAGCACCCGGTGAATCCGGGCAAGTGCCAGGGCCCATTACCCTTGGGGGGGCCCACTTGGCTGCCGGGTGCTGACGCTGCAGTCATAAATTCTCCAGGAGTGGAATCCCTGGCCAGAGCGTTGCCGACGCTCTGGTCGGTGATTCTGCTCCTGGATGAGACCCAGACAGTGGTATAGCTGAAGCAGCAGCACTGCGATAAATGAATCTAATACATTGCTGGGCAGGCCCGCCCACTGTGCCGTCCAGCCAATCAGCCCACTGTGCCGTCCAGCCAATCAGCCCACTGTGCCGTCCAGCCAATCAGCCTGCTTCTAGCTATTTCCCTCTTCCTCGTGACCTAGAGGGAAAGGAATGGCTACAGCAAGAAGATCGTGTGCATGCCGGCTCCTCCCCGACAGTACGAGCCGCAGTGTCACCGCTGTTACAGAGCTCAGGAATTCTGACTCCTGCTGCTCCCTGACCCCTATACCAGATTTATGTAAGTAGCTACTAGTAATGCAGCTATTAACCCCTTCATTGTGTATGTCTGTCATGCTGAGCAGTCACCCCAGAGCTGACTGTTTAGCATAACAGAAAAAGTATAAATAAATAAATACATATCTATCTATCTATCTATCTATCTATCTATCTATCTATCTATCTATCTATCTATCTATCTATCTATCTATCTATCTATCTATCTATCTATCTATCATATATCTATCTATCTATCTATCTATCTATCTATCTATCCATCCAATGCTCTGGCTGGGCATTCCACTCCTAGAGGGATCCCCAGTGGCGCTATCTACAATAGGGGGGTGTGGCACCACCTGGGAGGGGGGCTGTGTGGCACTACCAGGTGGGGGGCTGTGTAGCACAATCTACAGGGGACACTGTGGCACAGTCTACAGAGGGCAATAAATATATGGGGTGCAAAATGGGGGCCTAACTTCTATATGGGGGCATAAACAGGGCCTAACTTCTATATGGGGGCACAAAGTTTTCTGCCATTGTACAGCTGCCGCGAGTTCCCCCGAAATGGGGCCCACTAAGTCTGTGTCGCTCAAGAGCCCACATAAACCTGGAGCCAGCCCTGGTCAGAACCATAGGTTTCCGTTTGCATCACCATTGATTTCAATGGTGACGGATCCAGTGCGAATGGTTTCCGTTTGTCTCAGTTGTGCAAGGGTTCCATTGTTTTGACGGAATCAATACCGTAGTCGACTTTACATATTTCATATACCGGTATATATACTGGTATATATCTTTTGATAAAAATGAAAGATTCATGAATATTGGAGAAAAAAATTAGTTACCAGTTTTCATAAATTTCATATATAATACTATACAAAATCTATGGCTAAATGTTATTTGACCCATAAAATAGAAACTAAGTACACATATTGTAAATCAATGGGTTTTGTTTCTTTTACTTGGGATACCAATAGTACATTAATGTTTTACTAAAAGATTCAACTATTTCTCTCTGCAAGTGTGTCATGCATACAATGTACAATCAAGACTATCAATATTTTAGCAAGCCTCATTATCAGGAATATTAAGCTTGAAAAATGAATTTAATATAGGGTTTAACTTGGTTATATTATCTACTTTGCTGCTCTGATACTAATAAAAGGCAGTTAGTTGTTAGGCAATTCAGATTATTATGCCAATCACGCTTCTTTTCATGTGATGGTACAGAAGTATCAGATTAATCCAAAACCAAATATCCTGGCCTTATTATTGACTAACTAGATCCAAATTAATGTAGTTGAATTTTATGGGGGAAGGCGGTATAATACTCTTAATGGACAGTTAATTATGACCTATAGCACATTTTATTACACAGATATTGCTTATAACTGTTCACTGGAAGGTATAAGAAGGAGACAAAAAAAAGCATTTGCCAACTACCAGAGTGTTTAGTATGTGGATAATGGATAAAGTACGTAATAACACAAACTTTAACTGTGGGAAGATTGTGGGTGAAGCAATGTTCAGAACAATGAATGGGCGAAAGCTAGCCCACCAAAGTATTAAAATGAAAGTCACAGTAAACTGATAACTCATATGGGTGATGTTCCACAGCAATAAAACTCAAGAAATGTTTGCGTTTTGTACTATTTCTTTAAGTACTTATTTACTTATGTATAACCATCAAGAGGCTCTTTTAGAAGGGCCAATTATTATTATGATTTGCTTGTTTCCATAAAATATAATTTATTGTTGATCTCCATTGATCGTGCCGGCATATTGATCAGTAAATGACACTTGTAGTGACAATTAAATTTACAATAGGCATTTAACTCCACTATTAGGAAGTATGTTTGATATTGCTATCTCTTAGATACACTCCTACAGTATGTTTTGCTAAACAGAAAAGTGCATGTCAGAGAGTTGGTTTTTGAATACTGTATAGATCTTTATAGTAAAATGCTAAAGTTTCCCCACTTTGAGTGAGGTTATAAGATTTGTTAGTGTGTATATGAGGGGTACAATGATGATCTTTAAAATAAATTTGGGTCCCTGCAGGTCCCAGAGACCAATCATAAAGTGTATTTTATGCATGAGCAACAGGTGTACTCATTCATTATGCACACTGTACAGGATCTGTGAGCATTTCCGAGAGATGAAGCCCTGCACATTCGCGTTTCCAAGAATTGATGGAGTCTTATAAAAAAAAAGGAAAAAGCTCAAAGAAGAAAAGAAAAACAGTGAAAGGTTAGGAGTATAAGGCGGAAACAAGGGGGACAATAATTAAAATAAAAGTTTAAGGCAAAGCTTAGACTCTAAGCTGGGAGGATAGGAGTTAACTGCAAATCACTATCTCAGGGAGATGTTAAATACCATAAGTTGGGGAGAGACTTCCTAAACAGAATCCAACTTGTGGCAACCATTCGAACCAACCAAAAGGAGGAGAAAATCATAAGGGAAAGGCTCCTGCACGTCAAGGGGTGGGACAATGAGGAGGAAAAGAGGAAAGAAGGCATACATCAATGTCTATGTCTATGGGTGCTTAATAGAGACCATTAGGGATTAGGTAGAAGCAGGTGCTGTGGAAAATCCCCCAGGGAAAGTCAGATGTAGAGTATAGAGGGGGGACCAGGGAATTTCCTAAGGTGGCCAGAAGAGGTGAGTGAATTAATTCTACACAAATTGAATTTGATACAATTTTCTCAAAAGTTTAGGATCCAAAGAATTCCGAAAATGTTGGGGTTCACAGCGCACAAATCACAGCAAAACTGTGGCTCCCGGCAAGCACCAGGCCGCCTTTTTATAGACTCTAAAAAGGGTCACATGACATGCTTCCCCATAATGTCTTGCAGGCAGGCATCCCAAAATGCACTGTGATTATCCCTCCTTCTATTCATATACGTTGCTGTCACTTTGACATTATTAATGCTGGCTTGGCATTAAAGAGCTTGAAATGGGTTGGATACAGAAGACATCAGAGAATAAGAAACAGAGTTTCTAGAGCAATTGGGGCTCTTGCTATTCGCGGTGATTTTATACGAATCGAAAGTAATCGGATGGCCAATTCGACCGAATCAAACCCTAAACTAATTTTGGAAAAATCACTCATCTCTAGCGGCCAGGCCATAATAATTTAATTAAAACTCAGTTCATGTTCCTTCTTAAGAACAGGGGAATCTGTGCGATACATGCTAAGCGAGCAAAGGACAGTCCTATCTCTTAAAGGTTCACATGATGGTGGGATCAGCAGGAAGAGTCCAGTACAGAGATTTCCAGCAGAAGGGGAACGTGAGCATTGCAAGAACCAATGACAGATGTTGGAAGGTCCACAGGACTAGAAGCTTGACATTGTGTTGAACTTATAGCTTAAATAGAAAACCACATTTCTATGAGATTGTGTGGTTTTGAAGATATTAGACCAGGGGACCCAAGACCTTGCATTAAATCAGAGTTTACCTTGAGCAGCTGTATTTGAACTCCATCAAAGTCTATGGTTCCTCAGGCTTGCACTGCCTTCATGATTTCATTCTTAAAGGAAATCTTTCCTCAGAAAATTACTTATTGTCATAGGAGCATTAGACTTTTATAAAACATTAATATGGTACCATTGCACCATTATTACATAGAGAATATTTAGTTTTTTATTTACTTTCCATTTATCAATCTAACAAATACTGTATGAAAAATATAATTTAATAATCTACCATTCAATTCATGGCTTCTGTATGTCAGTCTGTAGTAACTAGTAAAAATATGTGTATTATTCATGCACAATGGGCCCCACTAGTGCAGTAACATGTTTTAAATCAATAGGAATATAAAAAACAACACATCTCCCAATCTAACTACTGTTGATGAAACGCTCGGAAATACATCCAAGATCACATCAATGCTAATATCCTGCTGCTATATCCAACGGTACATACTCAGCACAATCGATAATTATGCAGAAAGCATCAGCACGTTATCAGATGATTAGGGTCATTAACAATTCAGCTTTTTGTAATAGGCACTGGAATATTTATGATGAACCATGTGCGAAAAAGGGGACAGAACAAAACAATGCTATCATTCTTCCTGTAATAACCATCCAATGTCACATCTAATGCAAAGATAATCAGCAAGAATACAGTTGAGCTGTGCTATCTCTACAGTGGGCCTATAGCTTTTCAGATGTGCATTTTAAAGAAATTTTGATAACTGGAGTAGTAAATATGTGAAGTTGAATTGTAACATCATATGGAAAATATATATAATTTCTATTCGTCATTATAGTATGGGATGTCTTCTTTCTATATAAGAAATTAGGTTAGTGGTTTCATGTAGAGATAAAATTTCCAAAGTGTTCAAATCAAACTGGATATAATAAACCAAGAAAGAGTAGAAATATTAGTACAGATGTGTCCAGTCTTTACTTTTCTTGAATTGTGTTTAGTTATACAATTTGTCATGATACCAATTGAATACAATCTGAAGCTATCCAGTAAAAAAGCATATAATCACAAACGCATCTGTTTTGAAACTTATAGGTCTATGAGCGACAAATAGCCGACAGATGGCATCTCAGCGCCGTCCGAGATATACTTTTTTTTACATGTTTTTCTAACATCTAGTTTGCCTGGTAAAGGCCCTTTTCACACTGCGTTGTGAGCCTTCTGATGGAGGTATATGCTGGGACTCGGTATAGGCATACAGCGGTATACATTGCGTGAACTTCTCTGTAAGAGCAATTCCAGCGTTTGTTGGGGTGTCGGGAGCTGGACCTGTGGTGTCCACCTGATCGCTGCAGCTCCTATTTAATAAAAGAACCACTTTAATGTTTTAATGTCTACATCAGTACCAAATAAGTAGTTCAATATCCAAATTAGTACCAAATCAGTGCTAAGTTTAAAAGACCCACCATCATCATGAGTGATTAAAACCTCCTTATTGACACATCATACTCTGCTGCGTAAAAACTGCTATGACTGTATAACAATCCCATTTTTCACAGCTGTCGGAAAATCTGTTTTCTCACCACCTTGAGTCTCTGCCTGTCCTCACAGCTGGGCTGGTATCTATCTTCTCACAGCGTTCACTTGTCTGTTCTGATGGTGACAGTTCTTCCATTCTTCGGTGGTCCACTCTGTTCTCGGACTTGCCCCAGGTTCAGTACTCTAGATAGGGGAATTTCATCATTTACCATAAAATTGACAATGTCAATTTTTCATTGTTCAACTGGATTTCGGGGTAGAGCGTTAGCATTACCATTGCTGCGGCCTGGCCAATACATCACCCTGATCTTGAACTTGCTAAGTCGAGCCGATCAGCATTGCTCTAATGCTCCCAGTCTGGCTGCTTCAAGATGTTATCAGTCCATAATACGATCTCCATTCCCAGTAAAATATCTTTAAATTTTTCACACCACCGCCAGTAATTCTAGAGAAAACAAACTATAGTTTTCCAGGTTCTTTTCCCCACCTCTTAAATCTAGTTGGCATAGGTGATTTCTTGCTCACGCCCATCCTGTACTTGAGAAACCACAGCTCTCCCTACAAACTCCCCTTGTATGCAGGGCAAACGGTTGAGAATAGTCCACACAGGCCCAAATCGGAGGACCTGTAAATAGTCTCCTCAATTCTTGGAAAGCCAGATTGGTTTCAGCTCTCCACAAGATGGCCCTTCTCTTTTTGGCTCTTGGGACAGTCCCATTCATCAAGGCATACAAGGAAGCTGACACTTTGGCAAAGTCCTGTATAAAGTATCCGTAGTACCCAACTAACCCCAAAAAGGCCTGGAACTTGGTCACATTTCTGGGCATGGGCCACTACTGTACTGCTCATACATTTGAATCCATGATTGAAAGGTAGCCAACAATCGCACAAATTGTTACGTGAATGGATAGACCACACTGGTGTATACCACCTAAGTTGAGATCATACGTAAAGGGAAGGCAAAGAGAAGAAAAGAGAGTGGTCCTTCTAGAATAAAAATAATAATATTTAACTTTTATTGATTAAACTAAAATCGCAAAAATGTATTAAAAATTAATTGGTGCCACTGGGTGTGTATGAGTGACCCCTATACTCACACGCCCAGAGAGGGCAATACAGTCAGCAGTGTGTACTAATATAAATCGGGATGAGGGCATGCACAGTGTTGTATGATAAACAGTTAAGGTGCCAGCCATGTGGAGTGGCTGTGGCACCAAGGTAATGGACGTAGATGTCTCCAGTGGTGCCCCACGGTGCCAGGAGTGGTTGAGTAAAATGTGTTGGTTGCATTGTCTTAATACCATTTAAATGGGGCAGCAATAGGGCCTAACATCTATCATCTTAGCCCAGTCCGGTGAATCATACTGAGCATGGACGGTTATCGGCAGTAATACATCCAGACATGCTACACAGCATCCCGGATATAAGTATTTCAGTGCTCAGCCTCTTGCAGTTACACACTTGTCTGTGCCGGGCTTAGCAAAGAGCGAACACTGCACTCATTCTATGATATAGCTCCATGATCCAGAGCCAGCTAAGGAGGATCTCACTCACATTTTACTTTATAGTGCCCTGCACAAGACGCTGGCTGTTTGCACTGCTGCTCCACTGTAGCCTCTCCTGGCACCTTAAATTTTCATCATACAGTACTGAGTATAGGGGTCACTCACACACACACACACACACACCCAGCTGCACCATTGAATTTTTAATACAGTTTTGCTATTTTACATTTGAATCCATAGGCTGGACTTCCTTTTTAGTCACCACGTGCCCCAAATACTCAGTACTTTCTCGAAACACTTGCTAGGTTTCAGTTTCAGCCCATGTTCTTCAAATCTCAGCACCGGAACCAGCAATTCCAGATGCTCGGGGAAGGTAGCCGAGAAGATGATGATGTCATCCAGATAAATGAGCAGACATTCAAAAGCTAGATCCCCCAGACAAATTTTTCCATCAGTCTCTGAAAATGTTGCTGGGGCATTCGTGAGCTCAAACTGCATCTAAACTGAATCCATAGTAATTGGAACAGTCTCATTGGTGTAATGATTGCTGTCTTATCTTGATCTCTTCAACTTAGGGTGCCTGCCTAAACTAAAATCACAAAAAATGTATTAAAAATTCATTGGTGCCACTGGGTGTGTGTGAGTGACCCTTATACTCACATGCCCAGAGAGGGCAATACAGTCAGCAGTGTGTACTAATATAAATCGGGATGAGGGCATGCACAGTGTTGTATGATGAACAGTTAAGGTGCCAGCCGTGTGGAGTGGCTGTGGCACCAAGATAATGGACATAGATGTCTCTAGTGGTGCCTCACGGTGCCAGGAGGGGTTACAGTGGGGCAGCAGTGCAGACAGCCAGCGTCTGGTGCAGGGCACTATAGAGTAAAATGTGTTGGTTGCTTTGTCCTAATACCATTTCAATGGGGCAGCAATAGGGCCTAACATCTATCATCTTAGCCCAGTCCGGTGAATCATACTGAGCATGGACGGTTATCGGCAGTATTACATCCGGACATGCTACACAGCATCCCGGATGTAAGTATTTCAGTGCTCAGCCTCTTGCAGTTACACACTTGTCTGTGCCGGGCTTAGCAAAGAGTGAACACTGCACTCATTCTATGATATAGCTCCATGATTCCAGATGCTCGGGGAAGGTAGCCGAGAAGATGATGATGTCATCCAGATAAATGAGCAGACATTCAAAAGCTAGATCCCCCAGAGATATTTTTCCATCAGTCTCTGAAAAGGTTGCTGGGGCATTCGTGAGCTCAAACTGCATCTAAACTTAATCCATAGTAATTGGAACAGTCTCATTGGTGTAATGATTGCTGTCTTATCTTGATCTCTTCAGCTTAGGTTGCCTGCCTATACTTTGCACAGCCTAAGACCAGGAGAAGAATTTCTATACATGGGAGGGGATAGGCGTCTCGCACTATACACATATTTAAGCGCCGATAATCCACACAGAATCGTAAACTTCCATCCTTTTTTTTTTTTACTAGCACAAAGGGGGGCACCCATGGACTCTTGCTATGTCTGTTGACTTTAATATTTAGCATTCCCTTCAGTAACATATTGGTTTCTTAATAAAACATTGGTGGAATTGTACAATAGTGCTCTCTAATGGAGCATGTTTCTACAGTTGGCATCTTGTGTTCTAGGGTTCAAGTCAACCCAAACTCTAAATCGTTACATAAAAAACCATTGTGATGTTCTCCCAACATAACTCCCACCTCCATTAGTTCTTCAGTAGACAGAGCGACACCCTCTGAAGCATCTCTTTTAGCAGTTGCTGACCCGTATCATTTGTTGCTTTCTAAATGACTTGACACGTGGTGAGGGTAGCATAACCGGTACAGGCAGGCTGAACCTGCCAACGTCACTCTTGTTCGACTTGATCTTTGCACATCAGCCATCCGCTCCCTGGTATCTGGGAGATCTTTTCCTCCTATCTGTCTTTCTGCAAACTTGCATTTTTCTGAATTGGCTCTTCTTTTGCTGGTCAGTGCTTCCTTCATTGCGTTCACGATCGCCTCTAGAGAATCCATACGGGCCTCTATATCTTTATATTTTTCTGCCACCACTTCCGCTTGCTGTGCTACTAGAACCATACTCACCTGCTCTTCTTTTTTAGGGCGATGACTTCTTTAGACATCTGATCAAAAGATCCGGTGGCTCAGTGGTTAGAACTGTTGCCGTGCAGTGCTGGGGTCCTGGGTTCAAATCCAACCAAGGACAACATCTGCATGGAGTTTGCGTGGGTTTCCTCCCACAAAAGCATACCTATAGGGAATTTAGATTGTGAGCCCCACTGGGGACAGTAAAAGAGGACCTCTGTACAGCGCTGCGTAATATGTTTGCACTATATAAGTAACTGAAATAATTAAATAAGATGTTCCCTGCAGTGGCTAATTCTTAAGGCCCAGCATAAATTGATTCTGCAGCACCATTTCCGCATTGGTAAACGACATGGCCCCTTGTGCTTCTTTCCTTTGTAACATTTGTGAATTCCGACAACGTTTCCTCCTCCACCTCCTTCTGATGCTGGGCAAAGAATCTCTTCTGTAACATTCCCTCTGATGACATATCACCATACACGTCCTCAAGGGTGTGTAAAATCTGCTCAAATGTCCTCCTGTCTCTTATTGGCTGCAACAACACGGTATTTCTGGCTTCACTCTCTAGCGTACTTAGAGCTAATTCTGCTTTTAAATGTGGGGCCACATTGCAATGCTGGACTGCCCCTTCTAGTCTCTCCTTCCGATCTTCCAACACCAGATTTGGTCCATTAAAACTTCGGTAGCTAATTCACCAGTATCACTATATGCATGGGGCTGGAACATGATGTTGTTCCTTCCATCATTACTGCAATCATCCTGATGACTAGTTTCAAGTTGTAATATGTTGTAATATGATCACTCCTTACTGCCAGACTCTTTCTCATCGCACCCAAACCGTACCACCGCCTTCTCATCGGAACTAACGGTGTGCACCACTTCCTGTTCAGGTTGCCTTTGCCATCACAGCACTCTTTACGGGTGTACCAGCACCCTCTGCTGACTATTCTGGAAACTGCACCCTCAGCATAGACATTACCATCTTCATGGGTTACACCTCTGTGTTCCCACAAAGTTATAGAGGTCTCTATGTGCCTCCAATTTATAGTGGCCCCTCAGTAATTGTGCTTCCAGTAACAATTTTCCCTTAGTCCCCCCCACTATAATAGTGCCCACCTTTGTGCCTTCAAAAGTAATTAAACCTTTAAGTCACCTAATCTCGTTCCCACGTCGAGTATAGCAGCTCAAATTCTAATCAACCAGCATTCGTGCCGCAGGCTCGATGCAGGCAGCGCAATGTAGTGATTCAATTGTGTGGCCTGCGGGTCAAATAGCATGCCACTACCTTAGCGCAGGTGGTGCAATAACGCCACTGCATCGCGCTGTCTGCACCGACTTGTATGCACCCCGGTGTCTACTAGGCCACAGCCTAAAAGGTTCTATGGCCTATTAAAGTGAACGTCAGGTCAGGGAGCCAATGGTCCCTCCTCTGAATTAGCCTTCAACTATATCCATGACAGAGCTAAGTTGAGTTTCTAGTCATATTATAACAGTAAGTTGTACAAATATGCTGTCTGATATTTTTGTTGGGCAAAAAATACAACTTGGCGCTACATCTTATCTTTTAAGACTCCAGAAATGCCCATGGGGCTGGGCTAAAGACACCAACTTTTGACCATCTAAAATCTTACTTCTAACCCCGCCCCAAATCTACTGAAGCGCTCCTAACAAACGTAACTAATGATCAATTAACAACCAAAGCCCCAAAACATTGCTTAGAGTTCCTGCTTTTAGACCTGTCCTCCACATTTCACAAGACCACTCCCTCCTATTACAAATTATCTTGCCCCCTGGCATCAAAGATTTGATCCTTTTTAATATGTTTAACCAAGAGGCAAGGGGAAAGAAAGACATCTAAAAAAAAAACAAAAGAACAAATTACAATTACAAATTCTACTGAAGCAACTGCCTAATTAGAGACAGACAGCAGCTTCAAGAGCACATCATAAGGGTAGGAACACACTAGGCGGATACGCTGCTTAAAACTACACAGCATATCCACCCTGGTAGTCACAGAGAATTCCGCCATAAAAACTGCACCAGATAGTGGTGCAGTTTTTTGGGTGGCATGTCCGCTGCGGAAATCCTGCAAGGATCCTCCTGTCATGACGTTTCATTCCATGGGATTGCTGCAGCAAATCAAAGTCTGCAGCGGTCACATGGACGACAGCGTCATCCCAGGGGGCCAGGCTGCACTCAGTGGCAGCTGCAAGTTATACACAGGAGCTCTGCAGACGATTTAAGTTACATAGTTACAAAGTTACATAGTTAGTGCGGCTGAAAAAAGACACATGTCCATCAAGTTCGACCAAGGGCCGGGAAAAGGGAAGGGAAAAATGTCTACACATAGGAGCTAATGTTTTTTTGTTCTAGGAAATTATCGAAGCCTTTTTTAAAGCCATCTACTGTCCCTGCTGTGACCCGCTCCTGCCGTAGACTATTCCATAGATTCACAGTTCTCACAGTAAAGAAGGCTTGTCACCTCTACAGGTTGAACCTTATTTTCTCCAGACGGAGGGAGTGTTAGTCGTCTTTTTTCAAGGCTAAATAGGTTTAGTTCTTTTAATCTTTCCTCATAACTTAGATTCTGCATGCCCCTTATTAGCTTCGTTGCTCTTATTTGTATTTTTTCCAACTCCAGGGCATCCTTTCTATGAACTGGAGCCCAGAACTGAACTGCATATTCTAGATGAGGCCTTACTAATGCTTTGTAAAGTGGTAATATTACATCCCTGTCCCGCGAGTCCATGCCTCTTTTAATACATGACAATATCTTGCTGGCCTTTGAAGCAGCTGATTGACATTGCATGCTGTTATTTAGTTTATGATTTACAAGTACACCCAGAACCTTGTCAACAAGTATATCCCCCAGTGTAGCTCCCCCTAGGATATATGATGCATGCAGGTTGTTGGTACCCAGATGCATAACTTTACATTTACCGTGTTTCCCCGATAGTAAGACACCCCCGATTGTAAGACGTATCGGGGGTTTCAGGGGGGTCGGCTAATATAAGCCGTACCCCGAAAGTAAGACATATGTCTTTCGGGGAAACACGGGGGTATTGCCGCCTCCTGCCCACTTCCGCGCCGCCCCCCTCTCCATACGTCACTGCGCCGTCCCCTGCACTTGTCAATGCCGCCTCCTGCTTAAAATACGGTAATGCACACAGTATTAATCATACATCAGTAAAACATACACACTGGCATACTGGGGTATCATCTGCTGTATGTAACCCAGTGGGTATCAGCAGGTGTAACACTGGATTAAATACAGCAGGTGGTACTGTATCACACTGGGTTAGATACAGGTATAGGTACAGGTTTGCACTTTGCTGTGCCCACATGAGCTGTTTGACGGCTTAGGACGCGCCTATGCAAATTTACTCGGGCACGTCCCTACTCCAAAGAAACCTCCCCCCCCCCCGCCCGTCACAGAAGGTAAAATGCATATAAACTAAAAAAACACATTTTACACAGTTTTTTTAGCTGTCATGTTATGCAATGTTGTAACAAGACATTCTTGGCACTTCCTTTTATAAAACTGTTTTGTGGTGAATACAATACTGTTCAGGTTGTTAATAAATGTTAATTTTATGGTTAAAACAAAAAATTCGACAATTTTTTTCCAATATAAGACATACCCCGAAAGTAAGACATAGTGGGGCTTTTGGGGATAAAAAGAAAGTAAGACACTGTCTTACTTTCGGGGAAACACGGTATGTACATTAAACTTCATTTGCCAACTGGATGCCCAAGCACTTAGTTTGTTTAAATCCTCTTGCAATTCACGAACATCTTCCATAGACTGAACTATATTACATAGCTTGGTGTCATCTGCAAAAATAGAAATAGTGCTATTACTGCCATCCTCTATATCATTAATAAATAAGTTGAATAATAGTGGTCCGAGCACTGTACCCTGGGGTACACCACTTATAACCGGGGACCATTCAGGGTAGGAATCATTGACCACATCTCCATGGATACGGATCCTTGAGCCAATTCTCAATCCAATTACAAACTATATTTTCTAAACCTATAGTCCTTAATTTACCCATTAGACGTCTATGAGGGACAGTGTCAAATGCCTTTGCAAAGTCCAAAAACACTATATCCACAGCGGCCCCTCTCTCTAGGCTACTGCTCACCTCTTCATAAAAACAGATCAGGTTAGTTTGACAACTTCTGTCCTTAGTAAAACCGTGCTGGCTGTTACTTATAATACTATTTATTGTCACATAATCCTGTATATAGTCCCTCAATAGCCCCTCAAACATTTTCCCTATGATGGATGTTAAGCTTAGTGGTCTATAATTACCCGGGGAAGACTTAGAGCCCTTTTTGAAAATAGGCACCACATTTGCCCTGCGCCAGTCCCTTGGCACTATACAAGTCACTAGAAAATCTTTGAATATTATGAAAAGGGGGACAGAAATAACTGAACTAAGCTCTTTAAGAATTCTAGGGTGTAACCCATCTGGTCCCGGGGCCTTGTGCACATTTATTTTATTTAATTTAGCTTGGACCTTATCTACATTCATCCAATTCAGTATATCAACTGATATATTAACAGCACTGGCACCGGCTACATCAGCTGCTCTTTCTTCTGTTGTATATACAGAGCTAAAGAACCCATTTAGTAACTCTGCCTTCTCTTGATCCCCTGTGACCGACTCCCCATTACCACTATCTAGAGGTCCTACATGTTCAGACAGTGGCTTTTTTACATTTATATACTTGATGATTTTTTTGGGATTTGTTTTACTATCCTTGGCCAACTGCCTTTCATTTTGTATTTTTGCTAATTTTATTAAATTTTGATAGCTTTTATTACGCTCTTTATAATTTAAAAAGGTTACAGATGTACCCTCAGATTTTTATTTTTTAAATGCGCTTTTTGGTCATGTATTCCCCTTTTTACAGAAGGTGTAAGCCATGTGGGGTTTAATTTTAGTCGTTTATACTTGTTACCTATAGGAATAAATTTTGCACTATAATTACCCAAAGTAGATATGAAAATCTCCCATTTATCATTTGTCCCATTATTTAACATTAGTTTTTCCCAGTTTTTGCCCTCCCAGCCTGTGTTTGTTTTTTACGGTATAGGTAAAATTTAACTAAATTGTTATATTAGAAATGACCAGATCCAACAGAGCTTCACCTCTAGTTGGGTCTTCCACAAACTGGCCCAGAAAATTTTCCTGCAACAGGTTGAGGAAATAGCAAGGTAGAAGAGAAAAATGATCCAGCGCTGATGGTCTTTTCTGCCATGACTAAGAACGCAGACCGCGTTCGAAACGCGTAGGCTCGGGTATATACCCTGACTACTCCTACCTTCCTACCTTGGGACTGCGTCTCCCTTTTGATTTTAAAGGATTTCTCCAATAAACATGGGACTTGTTTTTCCCTTTTAACTACCATCAGCGCTGGATCATTTTTCTCTTCTACCTTGCTGTTCCACACCGCGGGCCGTCGCGGGGATCCGAGCGACGCTGTTCGGAGACACAGACCGGTGAGCTGGAGGTTCTCTCCCTGTTTCTAGGTTGAGGAAATGTCTCCCCTTTGCAGCCAAACCATGACACCAATTAATATCCCGTTAATTAAAATCTCCCATTATTACTACCATACCCGCCTGTGCAGCCCGCTCCATCTGTTTATAAAGATGACCTTCCATCTCCTCAGTTATATTGGGGGGTCTATAGATTACACCAAAAGTAATTTTTTTCAGTGTTTACCTCCCTTTCTGTTCCACCCACAAGGTTTCAACCTCCTCACAATCTTCACCCACTATTGTCTCTTTCACACTCGCCTTCATATCACTTCTCACATACAGACATACACCACCGCCTTTCCTATTTGTCCTGTCTTTCCGAAAAACTGTAAAACCCTCTAGATTTACAGCCCAGTCGTGTGAAGAGTCTAGCCATGTTTCAGCAACACCAACTATATCTATATTTTCTTCCAGTAGGATGGCCGAAATGGGCGTTCCTCCTGTGACATACTATTCAGTCATGGAGTGCGAACAATGTGGTTACCATGATGGAATAGTACGTCCTGGAGGGGTTAAAGGCTACATGCAGTTTTGCATCGCTGGGACCCACAATGATAGGAAGAATGGAGGTCCCGAACCTCAGCCACAGTGAGGAGGACATTGAATGGAGTGGCAGTCAAGCATGTGTGCTGCCGCTATATTCAATGTCTATAGGAATGACAGAAAGCAAAGTACAGCGCTCGGCTGTTTCCATCATTCTCATAGACAGTACATTTTTGGGAAATTGTATTTTTTTTTTTCTCATTCGAAAAAACTCGTGTATGATTTTTTTCTTGTTACCCCATTGTATGCTGGATATGTCCCAGGACTTATTTTTTTCTATTTCTCTTAATGCTGAAGTATATAAAGAAAGTGTCCTATGAACCACAAGGGATCTCAGATCATGCTCCATCTCAGTCAGAGATGGGTTAATAAGGAGTATAAGGTTTTTCTTCTGGTCTTGTTGAAAATTCCATTCCAGGAGGTAGACAGTGAACTGTCAGTTTTTCTAGCGGCTAACTCTGGCTATCCTGACTTAGTGATTGTATAGGATACCCTAAAAACTTACATCAGGGGAATAGTTTTTAAACATCAAAACGTTATAAAGAAGGCCCAGTTTAGCCAGAGGGATACAACAACAAAAAAACGTTAGCTGAGGCAGAGAAACTGTATGTAGAAAATCCTTCAGAGGATGCGGAAACTCAATGGAAACTTACACAAATGAAGTATTATAATTTGTTGTTGGAGGAAGCACAATCAGATATCTTTTTGAGTTGCAAACAATATTATTTTGAAGCCAACAAAACAAATACATTTTTGGCCCATATTGTAAGTAACCAAGAACCTCATAACTTTATCACTTCTATTAAAAATAAAAAGGGGCAAATTATTAATGAAGTAGAAAATATCGTAGAGGAATTTAAGGGATATTACCAAGATCTATATTGCTTGGGGTTATAAGAGTCCGATGATAGTATTGACAGGTACTTGGAAGGAATTGATTTCCCTAAAATAGATAATGAGCATCGGTCAATGCTAGATCACTCGATATTGCCGGAAGAACTGAGGGTTGCCTTGCAGGAAATGCCTAATAATAAAGCGGTGGGGGTGGATGGGATTCCATTTGAATTCTATAAAATATACCAGTATAAACTAATCCCCATTCTATCTGAAATAGTACATTTTGCTTATGATAGAGGTCGGTTTCCTGAGTCTATGGAGGTTACAGAGATTATTGTAATTCCCAAGAAAGACAAGGATCCCCTTCTGCTAGAGTCATACCAGCCTATTTCAGTGTTGAATGCTGATGACAAGCTGCTGGACAAAGTTTTGGCCAGCAAATTGATGCTTAGTACATCAAGTGGGCCTTATTCACCTATTGTGGAGTTGCCCCAAACATCATAGGTACTGGAGTGGGGTGGCAGAAACCGTCTCTAAGATGACTCAGAAAGCAGTAGTATTGGAGCAGGCTTTATGTATTTTTTATATAACTGAATTTTTGAAAGATTGTGGCTGCAGTAAATTAATTAGAAAGATTTTGTTCTTAGCAAGGTTGGTTATTATCTATGAATGGGTTTTAAAGAATCCTCCACGGCTAGTAGAATGGCAACACAAAGTGAACAGGGTAATGCCCTTAAAAAGGATATTTTATTTAAAATCAAAGAAGTAGGGGAATAAAATTATTTAAGCAATGGGATAGCTGGATATTGTAACATCTATGGCTGCGGACCATCGACCTGACTTACCCCCTGACGGCCGCGGCCATGGACGAGTGAGTGCCGGGCGGCATCTCCCTCCTGGGCGACACCGGCACTCACTTCCGCATCGTGATACTGGCTCCCGCAAGGTACATGCGCGTGCCCCGCCTTAAAGGGCCAGTGTGCGCCCATGCAGAATAGCTGCAAATTAGCCCAGAATTCCTCTGGACTATAAAAGGCGCTCTGCCCTTCCATTCAATGCCTGAGCATTGTTGTCGTTACCCTAGTTTGTCTTTGCAAATGGTCTCCTAAGTGATTTCCAGTTCCCAGTGTTTCCCGTTCCTGCTGCCTGTACCTTGTATCCCGTGCTACCGTGCCTCTGTGCCTTAAAGTGTTGGAGTCGTGTTGTGCTCTCTTCTGCATCTACTGTGTTGCACCCCGCCGGGTGTCTGTCTACTGCCGGAGCCTCATCTCAGCCTGAACCCACCGCTACTGTCTACTTTGCCTCAGGTAGCCTTTAAGAACTATAGACATTGCCTGTACCTGTTTGGCCAGCTGCTATCCCGCTATGCGGTACGGCCCAGTCGGTCCACACCCTACTGCATGACAGTACGCTCAGGCCATGGACCCCGCTGGTCAATTTAAGGGCCTGTCACCTTCTCAAGCCATGCAATCGGATCTGCAGGACCTGCGAACATGACAGGATCAACTTCTTGTGGCAGTAAACGCCATGGAACTACAGCTAGTGGCGCTAACTGCTTCCTCCTCGGCTCCTGTTCCAGTTTCTCCGGCTGATTCTCCTGCTACACCTCCTGTCAGCACCGGTTCTGATCCACGGTTCTCGCTGCCACTGCCACCTCGTTTTAACGGAGATGCAAGCGCATGCAGGGGATTTCTCAACCAATGTCATATTCACTTCACCTTGCATGCCAGAGCATTTCCCTTGGATGGCGCCAGGATCGCCTTCATTATTTCCCTGCTTGCCAGCAAGGCCCTGGCGTGTTCTGCACTGTGTTTGAGACGCCTGGACGAGTCTCGTTGGCAGCTATCAAACTACTGAACATTCGCCAGGAGGACACCTCTGTGGGCGAGTACACCATCCAGTTCCGGACCCTGGCAGGTGAGCTGTCCTGGAACAACGAGGCGTTGGTAGCTTCCTTCTAGCATGGACTGTCATCTGAGAAGAAAGATGAACTGGCTGCCCATGATCTACCACCTACCTTGGACGACCTCATTTTACTTGCTATCCGGGTTGATATGAGGCTCAGGTAGAGATCCCAAGAGGTTCGTCGAGAGAGAAGACTTCCTAGGTTGGCTCCCAACTTCCAGCAACCTCTCTTGTCCTCCTCTGTTGCTCCATCCGAGGTACCTATGCAGGTGGATCGACTTAAACTAACTGTCCAGGAGAAACAGTGCAGGCGCACTTCCGGACTTTGTCTATATTGTGGCGTCGGAGGCCATGTTATGCGCCTGTGTCCCCAGAAGCCAAAAAACTCCAAGACCTAGGATTGGTTGGGGAGACAACACTGGGTGACATTTGACAGAGAACTTTCTTCCAAGCTGTCTATCCCTGTGACTATTGTCGCTGGCGAGAGGACCCACCTGTCCTCTGTCTATCTGGACTCTGTCTCTGCAGCCAATTTTATACGCAGAGACCTGGATCTCCTTCACTTGCCTATAACCCTTCTGGAGAGGCCATTGAGCGTTGCCTCAGTAAATGGACTGCCGCTTCCCGACCCTATATTGTCTGTTACCAAACCGCTGAGGCTTCAAATGGGAGCCCTTCATTCTGAGCTCACCTCCTTTTTAGTCCTGCCCAAGGCCGTCAACCCTGTACTGCTGGGTTTGGCTTGACTACGTCTACACGCCCGAGTCCTGATTGAAACTCCGGAGAGGTCCTCCAGTGGGGTCCCAAGTGCCTCAACCGCTGCCTGGGGCATATCCATCCAGATCAGCATCCTCCGCATCAGTTATTGGCAGTGTTGCCCCCTTGCTACTCTCAGTTCTCGGATGTCTTCAGCAAGAAGGAGGCAAAGATTTTGCCTCCACACCGGGCGTATGATTTCCTATTGACTTGGTTCCTGATTCGCCTCCTCCCCGCGGTAGAGTATGCCCTCTCTCCTTACCTAAAATCCAGTCTATGTCCACCTATATCAAGGAGAATTTAGAGAGGGGCTTCATATGCAAATCCTCATCCCCGGCCAGGGCCGGGTTTTTATTTGTTAAGAAGAAGGACGGATCTCATCGACCCTGCATTGATTACCAGGGTCTCGACCAGATCACAGTGAAGAACAGATACCCATTGCCTTTGATTTCAAAATTGTTTGATCGTATACGGGGAGCAAACATTTTTTCCAAACTAGACCTGCGTGGGGGCTACAATCTAATCCGGATTCGTCGGGGTGATGAATGGAAGTTGGGCACTACGAATACCTAGTTATGCCCTTCGGCTTGTGTAACGTTCCCATGGTCTTCCAAGAGTTCATCAATGACATCTTCCGTGATCTCCTCTATGTCTGTGTTGTGGTGTATCTCGATGACATTTTGATTTTTTCCCCCAGATCCAGCGACTCATCAAAGACATATCTGCCAAGTTTTGCTTAGATTGAGGGAGAATCGCCTATATGCCAAGCTGGAGAAGTGCGTGTTCGAGAGAAAGTCTCTACCCTTCCTGGGCTACATCATCTCTGATCAAAGTCTCAAAATGGATCCTGAGAAGGTAAAGGCTGTCCTGGAATGGCCACGCCCTGAAGGCTTAAGGGCCATACAGCGCTTCTTGGGATTTGCCAACTTCTACCGTCTGTTCATCCCTAACTTCTCCTCATTGACAGCTCCTATCTCTACCCTCACCAAAAAGTGCATGAACTCCAAGGTGTGTACTCCAGAAAAAGAGTCCGTATTCAAGAGCTTAAAGAAGTCCTTCACGTCAGCCTCAATCCTCCATCATCCGCAAACCATTCCTGCTAAATTTGAGCTCCAAAAGCCAAATGGCGCTCTTTCTCTTCTCAGCCCTGCCGTGTGTCCAAACAGCCATTTAGGACCACATGTGGGGTATTGTTTTAATCGGGAGAAAATGCTTTACAAATGTGGCAGTGCTTTTTCCTTGAGGAAATGAGAAAAAATTAGCTAAACCTGCATTTTCTTTGAAAGAATGTAGATTTTTATTTTCACGGCCTATTTCCAATAATTTCTGAAATAAACCTGTAGGGTCAAAATTCTCACTATACCGCTAGATAATTTCCTTGAGGGGTCTAGTTTCCCAAATGTAGTCAGTTTTGGGGGATTTCCACTGTTTTGGCACCGCAAGTTCCCTTTAAACCTGAAATGGTGCCTAAAATATTTTCGAATAAAAAGGAGGCCCCAAAATCCTCTAGGTGCTCCTTTGTTTCTGAAGCCGGTGCTTCAGTCCATTAGCACACTAGGGCCACATGTGGGATATTTCTAAAAACTGCAGACTCTGGGCAATAAATATTGCATTTGTCTGGTAAAACCTTCTGTGTTACAAAAAACATGGATTAAAAATGAATTTCTGCAAAAAAAAAATGAAAATTTGTAAAATTCGCCTCTACTTTGTTTTAATTCCTGTGAAGCGTCTAAAGGGTTAAGAAACTTTCTAAATGCTGTTTTGAATACTTTTAGGTGTTAAGTTTTTAAAATGGGGTGACTTAATAGGGGTTTCTAATATATAAGGCCCTCAAAGCCACTTCACAACTGAACTGGCCCCTGTAAAAATAGCCTTTTGAAATGTTCTTGAAAATGTGAGAAATTGTAGCTAAAGTTCTAAGCCTTGTAACGTCCTAGAAAAATAAAACAATATTCAAAAAATTATGCCAATCTAAAGTAGACATAGGGGATGTTAATTAGCATTAATTTTGTGTGGTATAACTGCCTGTCTTGCAAGCAGATACATTTAAATTTAGAAAAATGCTAATTTTTGAAATTTTTCACTACATTTTGGTGTTTTTCACAATTAAATACTGAATGTATCGAGAAAATTTTGCCAGTAACATAAAGTCCAATGTGTCACGAGAAAACAATCTCAGAATCGCTTGGATAGGTGAAAGCATTCCGAAGTTATTACCACATAAAGTGAAACATGTCAGATTTGAAAAATGAGGCTCTGTCGGGAAGGTCAAAGTGGCCAAAGATGGAAGGGGTTAAGATGGATGTTTGTCTATGGAAAGATTTACCGGAAAAAAACAAACAAAGAGACCTAGCGTGCACCCGGCCGCCTCGACGCGCGTTTTCGAAATGATATTCCTCGCTTAAGGTGGGTGGCTGGACTGTTTTCTTTTTTCTGCTACTAATTAGGTGGAGCCTAGAGGCCGGCCAGAAGGGAAGCAGAGAAAAGCTACGGCATATGGGTGGTCATAGATAGGTTTTTCAAAGTAAGCGTCTAGTTCAGAGTTGCCGCTGCGTTTGGCTTGAAATACAGAGATCTTATGACTTCGTAACTGCTTTATTGGACTGCCATTTTAGGCGGCTTACTTGTGTCGTAGTTTTCTCTCTCTCACTCTCACTCTCACTCTCTCTCTCTATCACCATGAATTATAGGTACGGCGTTCTGTGTGAATAATCCCCTGCTTTTGACATACATGTACGTCATAATGCATTAAAATGCCAATAAAATATTACTAAAGCAAAGAGTCAACTGATCTCAATATGTAGCTATGATGATATCAACCAACCAACAATATTATTCTTGGAACAGTGTATTACAGGCTTTTACATTTTAGGGGATGGTGTTTTACAATCCAATGCTCCAAAACAAGTCTTAAGATTGCAAAAAAAAAAACATTTAATAGAGATCCAGGTGAAGTGTTAATGCAACAAGTAGTTATGACAACAATGTAGTCATAACTCCAGCAAAGTGACTTACAAAAAGGGAAATAAAAAAAAAGTACAGAAATGAGGAGCATGGTTTAATTGCTTGCAAAAACTATCCTTCCAATGTTATTGCTTTTTTATATGTATTTATTGATTAGTCCATAAAGTGTTTTAAACTTCAAACGATAATAAACTCACAATTTTAATAGTACCATAAAGGCAGAATTCTTCCTGGAAGCCGTCCATGGCTTGTATATATGACTCAGGGATCTGTTTATAGAAAAAAATGCATAAAAGACTTCACGGTTTAATTGCAAACTGGAGACTCTCAAAGGATTTAAAAGATGTCATTTAGAGGGATTTATATAGTGCTACCTTTTTCAAATCAGCTTATTCACATTGTACCTAACTTTGTATTAGTATAATAAGGTTTTATTGTAAACTGAAATTTTAGCCTGTAAACTGGGAATTTATTTATTTTTTTACCAGATTCTCTGCTGTCTAATCAGTTAATGTTCCTACAGGAGCTATAAAATAATACATGACCAGCAATGATGGGTGTACCATATAGGCGGAACGTTGCGCTGCTGAGAGGAGTTTGGAGAGAGGTGACCCAGCCTTGGCTGGTCCCATCTACTTTACTATTGAATGGAGACAACTTGTGCAGAATTCTCCAGAGGAGATATATTGTTAAAAAACAAGGGGATGGGGAATTGACCTAAGGGTCATAAGAAAGTTGTGGAGAGGGATACAAACACCTATTCTTCTATACTAATAACATAAGAGGGAGTCTCTAGGCTCCACTCATCTCATCTCTTCTATCTACATTACTGATCCCTTTCCCTCAAAGCTCATGCAGTCCCTCTTGCCATGTATCAGCACTCATTTAGAATGTTTATCTTCTCTCTTTCTTTTGGTATATTTGCCTCCCCTTTTAAACATGCTGTTATAACTAAATTGCTAAAAAGAAACATCTTTTAACCCATTCTGCACTGTTAACTACTCTTTTCTTTCCTTTATCCTAAACTTCTGAAAAACGTAAGGCCCTTTTACACCGGCAGTTAATCGTCCAGTGCAGCGAGCGCAGTCGTTTGCTCATGTCACACAGAGCTATGGATGGGGGCGAGCGGCCGTTACTCCGATCGCTCGTACCCATACATTATTATCATGTCGGCAGCACATCTCCCTGTTTTTTAAAACTATACGACCAGCAGACTATCGAGCGTTATTTTCTAATGGCTGCCCTGTTTACACAGGGCAATTATTGGCAACGAGCGTTCTATAACCACTCGTCTGCCCAATAATCGCCAAGTGTAAAACCCCCTTTAATCCATTCTCACCTAATCAGCTCTTCCTTGGCTAAGGATCCTCTTACACGGCCCAACGGGGGCGGTGTAAATGAGTGCCGATCAACGAGACAGCTTGTTGATTGGCGCTCATTTGTTCCTTTCAGAAGGAGCTATTTATGGGGACGAGCGCTCGTTACTACATCACTTGTCCTCATACATTCTATCATGTGGCAGCACATTTTCCTGTTTACACAGGGAGGTGTGCTGCCGGCAACAATAATATTTTGAGCTGCATAATTGATACGATCAGCCGATGAACTAGCATGTGCTCGTTCATCGACTGATCGTTGCCCTGTGAACGCTCGTTTGCCCGATAATTGGCCCGTGTAAAAGGGCCTTGATTCTTCTAGATGTTTTACAATCTGGTTTCCCCACTCTACAGAAGCTGCCCTTACTAAATTCTCCAATGATCTCCTGATGGCTAAATCTAAGTGAAACTACTCTCTACTGATTGTGCTGGATTTATTTGCATCAGTTGACACATATAGACCACAGACTACTTCTAAGTATGCTTCACTTTATTGGCCTAAATTATACTGCTCTCCTAGTTTTTTCCCTACCTCCCTGACAGCTCATTCAGCATATTATTTGCTAGCGCACTTCTGCTGCTCTTTACCCTGGATGTTGGGATTCCTCAGGGTTCATCTTCTCTACATAGCCTCTATTTAACAAATTGCAATCAGCAGATTTGGCTTCCAGTATAATCCCTATGATGAGGACACCCAATTATATCCCTCTTCCTGTGACATCACCCCTGCTCTACTATAAAACACCAGTGATTGCCTGACAGCTGTCTATATCATCGTGTTCTTTTTCTAAACCTGAGACATCACATTTCTTTGTGTGGTACTACAGTATCTCCAATACAGCACGCCCACTGTCTTAGATCTGTCCATTGCTCCCTATGCAACTTGCACGCTCATGTCACCTGCACCTTAAAAACACGTCCTGAATCCTCTTTTTGTCCACTGGGGTAACACTAAAAACTCATTGTTGCTCTGCTTTTGCCTCGTCCTGAATACTGTAACTTCTTACTGATCTGTCCCCAGATCAAACTCTCCCCTCTACAGTCTATTCTGAATGCAGCAGCCGGGCTTAGCTTTCTGTCCAACCATTATTATTCTACCCTGTGCAAGACACAGAATTGGTTGTCTATTCATTTTAGAATTTAATTCAAACTTAAACTCTTCAGAGTTCTGTACCTCCCTACATCCTGCTGTACCTGTGCGCTGCATTCTCCTAATAATCTACAAATAAAATCCTCCATAATCTGAACCTTACATTCCCATCTCTAGGATTTTTCACCTGTGGCACCTGTTCTCTGGAACGTACTACAGTGGATAATCAGATTAATTCCCATTATACACAGGTTTGAGTGTGCATTTTAAAAAACATATTTTAAAGAATCCCTATCCGATTCCCTAATTTTACTCATAATAATATTGAATAATTAAGGGAATGGTAGTCCTGAATCTCAGTAATAAAGAACAATATATATATATATATACACACACACACACACACACACACACACACACACACACAGTATTTGTCTTGAAGCGTAGATTTTAAATAAAAGGCATTCACACATTTGTAGTTACGTTCTAGTAGTGCAAATGCACACTATTTCTACCATATGCAGTACCTCTCTGACAGAACCAGGTAAGTATTTGTCCCCACTGCTCAGTCTTTGCTTTGGCATTTCTTAACCAGAAGCGCACACTCTCCTTCACCCAGGCTAGGGAAATGCTGATGATTCAAAGGAGTTCAGACTTTTAATACTGCAACTGGAGCCAGCCTTTGGATTCCACTGCAGTCTGCCCAAGGCTTGTGACAGCCAGGAGGAATATACAGAGAAGGGAAAGAGCAGAGGTAAAATACTGGGTGGAACCTGGTTAAACAAGCAGAATCCACACATTTATCCTAAAAAACCTTACAAGATAAAACTTGATGCCTTGCATATTAACTTGAAAAAACAAGCTCACAACACCGTCCGACCAGTTTCACCCATTCCAGCTTCGTCAAAGACATAATTCTGAGGATACAGCGTTCCAATAAAAAAACCGCCTCATAGTACAAATCAAGCACTGTTATCTCTTGTTTCATACCTATTTCCCCTCAGATTCTCAGCTCTTGCGACGAGGGCCCGTACTATTTTTTAATTGTGAATTTGTATATTACTCTGTAAAGTCTGATTTTGTTTGTATGTGTTCCCCCTGAATTGTAAAGTGCTGCAGAATATATTGGTGCTATTTTTTATTATTATTATTATTATTATTATTATTATTATTATTATTATTATTATTATTATTATCCTGGGTGGTAAAACCTGCTAACGTAACAAGGGTCCCTGTTTGATCTTTGCAATGGGGCCCCCATTCAACTGTGTATGCCATTGAACCCTATCTTCAGTATCACTGAATAATTAGGAAGATTTTTACTTAAGACCTATGGTGAACTAGACTGATATTGATGACCTGTCCAAGGGAAAGGCCATAAATAAAAAATGTCCGAACAACCCCTTCAACTCTTGAATGAGCTGGTATGATAATCATATTCGTTGTCATTCAGCGTACAAAGAAACAAGAGAAACGAAAAAACAGCTGAATAGAACTTTAAACTCCTTAAAAGAAAAGAAGAGCTCAAGGAGTTACATTTAGTAGTGATTTTTCTAATTTTAGGGGGTTATTAAGACCCCCTTCCACTATATCTGGCGATCGAGCGTTGGTTCTCTCTGGTGTGGCACAGAAACGCCAGAGGGAAACTGATTTCAAAACTGATACCATGCTTTCCTGTGGGATTGTTGTATGCAGCGTTTTTCAGCCCTCACAAAAACTTCATTAGCTGTGTCCAGCTCTGGCTAAAAACAACTGGCCAGGCGCAACTGATATATGTGAACTCAGCCTAACAAATGTCAATATTTAGTGCTAGGAAAAAAAATCCTAAATGGTAAAACACATTCTGTTAGGCTAGATTCACACTGGAGGTTTTTGTTTTTTTCAGTATGTGTTTTTGCTCTCCATGTAATGTAAATTGATTAAAAAACTAATGACATTTTAGTTGGCAAATCAGTTTGCAGTATTTAAATTTTTTTTCACCCATTAACTTAAATGGTGAAGAAAAAAATTATCATAATGGATCCTGTAAAAAAAATCTTTATGATGGGACGTCTGAAGGCAGGCTCTGTTCACACCAATTCTTGGTTTAAACTTCAATGAAACTTAGTGACCGACACATTTGTATCAGTTTTATCCCTACATCTGCCCCTTTTGTAACCGATATATGACTCTATTGCAGGTATTATTGCCATACAGAAAAATAATTAATATTTTCGACAAAAACTTAAAGATGTACTGATAGTATCATTTTTCCTTGAAACTGAACATTTCACTATCAAATAGCTCTAAATATTCATCACTTCAGGAGTGACAACAAAGAGACCTGTCTTATTAAAAAATATCTTCACACCGCGATTATCAATGTACTGAAATGTTCAATATGAACTTTGATATTAATCAAAAGATACAATGTGCAGGAGTTAAAATTCGTGGAATTCTAATTGCTGCACTCTCACATGTTTAATTAACTCTGTAAACAGAAGAAGGAAAACGCATTAACAAAGAACGAGAATGAAATTACAAGTTGTTCAAAGATTCTCTTTTATTTAAAAGTAAGTTTAAATACAGTACTAGAAATTAGTTAAGAAATGATTGTGATTTCGATAAACAGAAATGGTCTTGTTTGCATCTGCCCAGGGAATGGAAAGTGAATACCAATGGCCTTTTTCTTGGACTGAGTAAAGGGGTAAGTGGCAGGATAATTTCTGTATTAAAGGAACCTAGAAATAAGTGATATAAGTAAACAGGAGATATATGTACTAACTCACATTGTTTGTCCGTGTGCTGGAGTTTCAGAAGTAAACAGTCTTAGGGAAATATTGTAGAGAACACAGGGGTTCATAGACAATTATTATCTATCCACAGGATAGGTGATAAGTGTCAGATAGCTGGAGGCCCACTGCTGGAACCCCAATAGATCACTAGAAAGGGGGTCACAATTCTCCCATTCCTCCTCACTGCACTCCCCACAGTGAGCGGGAACTTTAATGGTGCAGAGTATGCACCCTGCCGCTCCATTCAACATCTATGCGACTAACATAAACAGTCGGGTGCTGTACTCATCTGACTCAGTCTGTCCCATTGACTTTGGATGGAGCAGCATCGGACATGCTCATCTGCCGCTCCGTTCATTATTAGTATGACATTCTTAAGTTTCATCAAGAAAGAGAAAATCAAAATTGGAAAACGTTAGAGCTGTAATGTCCTTTCTATAAATACGTTGGGTATGAAACATCCTTCCCTCACTGAAAACATCACTAACTTACCTGTCAAAACATTTGTGATGAATTTTGTTTTACCATGGTGCATGTAATGTTAACTAAAACTATAATGAAGATGGGTTGCAAAAGAAAGACATCAATCCAGATGATTTGACTGCAAGTAAATAACTTTGTAATTTACACAGAGTAAATTGTATTGCCAATAGAATTAAACTAAAACATAATTAATCAAAAGTGTAACTCCAGACAATAACTATGTATTCAGTGCTACATGCCTGCAAAAGCTTCACTTACCTGCTGCCTTTACTTGGTGCCTTTTTGTAGATCCATTGCCATCCTTTACTAGGCTTTAGCTGAGGCCATGTTGGCAATTTAAACCTGACAATTGAAAGGTGGGGCTTGTGTAGTGTATGGCCGTTGCATGTGTGTCGCCGCAAAGGTGGTGATTTGTTGCAAACTCAAACTTTTCAACAATTTTTATCAATATGAGAGGCGAGGCACAGTCTTATACATGGCTCAGGCAGGTTGATGATGGCTGGCTTTTGATTGCGGTGGTAGACAGGGACAAGGGTGGCCCTTGCTGATACAGGTGTTGGTCTGGCATTATTTGGCCTAGAAAGCCACAATTTACTCCACTGTACTTGCTTGCTGCCTGTAACTACCACTGATCACACGACTCTATTAAAAAATTAATCTATCTATGAAACAATATTGAATGCTGGGTTTTCTTCTATATTGCTACGAACTGGTACCCTATCAGTGCACCTGCCAGTTGAGTGCCGTGGTTTCTTCTGTAAAATTTCTATCCAAAAGCTGAGTTACATTTAAAATGAATCATTAGTCTAAAAGAGTACCTATCATTATAACATTTTGTATAAATCATTTGAACACATGACATTTTTGCAATATAACTTATTGGGAAGAAGATCTGCAGAGAGTTTCCCCTTTCGCCACCTACAGGCAGTGGTGGATCATCATTAGGGCGGACATAACCGCACGGGCCCCCTCATGCCCGGTGACATCGCTAGCACTGGAGGGGGTCCCGATGCTAGCGACAGCCACATTCACTTGTATGTGCATTCTCAGGATTCAGATACAAATGAATACTATAGGCTGCAGGCCACATTAGGCCTGTAGCCTATAAGGTACTGGGAAGACTACCTTCGCAGGCCGGCGTGATGATGTCACTGCATCACACTGGTCTGCGCAATTTTCCCGCCCGGAGAATGTGCAGCGCTCCATCCGTCGCAGGAACAGGGCAAGGTAAATACAATATTTATTTTTTTGGGCGGGGGGGGGGCGGTTGAGTGGCAATATACAGGGAGGGGGAAGGATTGCTGTGTAGCACTATATACAAGGGGGCACTGTGTGGCACTATATACAAGGGAGGGAGGGTTGTGTGGCACTATATACAAGGGGGGGCTGTGTTGCACTTTATACAAGGGGGCTGTGTTTCACTTTATACAAAGGGGAACTGTGTGGCACTATATACAAGGGAGGGAGGCCTGTGTAGCAATATATACAATGGGGGCTGAGTGGCATGATACAAGGGAGGAAGGGCTTGGGGCACTATATACAAAGGGGGGCTGTGTGGCACTATACCAGGGAGGGGGGCTGTGTGGCACTATATACAAGTGAGGGGGGCTGTGTGGCACTATATACAACGGAGGGGAGCTGTGTAGCACTATATACAAGGGGGAGCTGTGTGGCACTATATACAAGGGGGGCTGTGTGGCACTATATACAAGGGGGAGGCCTGTGTAGCAATATATACAACGGGGGCTGAGTGGCACTATACAAGGGAGGAAGGGCTTGTGGCACTATATACAAGGGGGAACTGTGTGTCACTATACCTGGAAGGGAGGCTGCGTGGCACTATATACAAGTGAGGGGGCTGTGTGGCACTATATACAAGTGAGGGGAGCTGTGTAGCACGATATACAAGGGGGGCTGTGTGGCACTATATACAAGGGGGGGCTGTGTGGCATTGAACACAAGGGGGAGCGATGTGCCACTATATATAAGGGGGATGTATGGCACTATTTGCAAGGCGGGAGGGCTGTGTGGCACTATCTACAGGGGTCTGTGTGTGGCGCTATCTACAGGAGTCTGTGTGTGGCGCTATCTACTGAGGGGGGCTGTGTGGTACTATATACAAGGGGGGGGTTTTGTTGCACTATCTACTAAATGGAGGCTGTGTAGCACTATCTACTAAGGGGGGCTGTGTGGCACTATCTGCTAGGGGGGCTGTGTAGAACTATATACAAGGGGAGGACTGTGACGCTATCTACAGGGGACAGTGTGTGTGGTGTTGTCTTCTGGGGCTGTGTGTGGCGCTACCTACAGGAGGCACAAAGGGTGCATTATTACTGTGGGGGCACAAAGGGGGCCCGTTCACTGAGGGGGCACATTTTGTTGTGTCGAGCACTGAGGGATCATTATTATCATTTGGGACGCTGTGGATTACGAGTTTGTTTAGAGGATGGGGTATAGAGGTGGAGGGTGCTGGAAAAGCAAGAAACCAACATGTCTGTGTGTCAAATTCTGCAGAGACGAGCCGTGTCTGGAATAAGTCGTCACAGTCGTCTGGAGAAAAAAAGGTAAAGTGAATGACTAATTAGAGAAGACATCACCTGTCAGTCACTAGATATAAATGTGCTGTAATCGCTTATATCGTCTGCAGAGCTCCTGTGTATAACTGGAATATTCCACTATATGGTCACTACTTGGTGGTATATTGGTCTTTGTATAGTGGTTTTTATTCAGTAACAGTATGGGGGTATTATTCAGTACCAGTATGGGGGTATTATTCAGTCACTATGTGGTTATGGTGTGGCGGTATTATTCAGTTTCAGTATGGGGGTATTATTCAGTCACTATGTGGTTATGGTGTGGTGGGATTATTCAATAACAGTATGGGGGTATTATTCAGTCTATATGTTATGGTGTGGCGGTATTATTTGGACCTTATATTGTATTATTATTGATAATATTGGTCTTGTAATGAGTAGTGATCAGTAACAGTATGCAGGTAATATTTCATCTGGTATAGTGGTATGATATAATAATTGTATATGTATATAGATAATTTTTTTGTGTGAGAGAGGGGACATATGCTTTGGGGCTTGCAACACCTCTGAACATGCTACAAATCAGTAATGCAGTTCTCTGCACACAGCCTTCTGAATTGACTGCATTATTGATACAGTAAGAGTGTGTTCACATCTGCGTTGTTTTCCGTTGATGGGTTCTGTCAGACCTTTCAACAGAACGGCAAATGGAAACCTTAGCTCCCGTTTGCATTACCATTGATTTCAATGGTAATGTTTCCATTATAAATGGTTTCCGTTTGTCTCCGTTCCGTAAGGTTTCTGTTTTGTTTTTTGGCAGAATCAATAGCGCAGTGGACTCATAGACTTTCTATTGTGATCATACACTGCTCGGGGGAATGCCGATCAGAAACATAGCGGCACAGCACTCACCCAAGCCCTTCTGTCACTTCATTTTAGCGATCATTGGGGGCCACAGCGCTTGGACCCCCACCGATCAAAACATTAAAGATGGGTGTTACCATTTTTAATTTGATGTGTTAAAGTCTATGTACACCTTTTTAAAAACTACTTTTTGAGATACAGTCGCTTTGTATACTGTATACAGAAGCAGCTGTAGCTAGCACTAAAACGCGTACCGTCAGGTACGTGGGACTAACGGGTTCAGTGACAGCGGGTCTTGCGTGTCTCTGGCACGCAGGATTAAGCTGTTATTGATCACATCTTAGTTCATATACTACAGTTTTACATTTGAAAAAAATTATTTGAATATTTGTTTTAAAGTTTAATAAAAGTTCAAAGTAGAAAAGCATTGTTTAGGCGTCTCGCAAGGGAAAAGGGGGTTGGGGGCTTGTATTGCATGTAAGGGAGAAGGAGGGGGCCCATGCTGTGTCAACAGCCCAGGGTCCATGGTACACTTAATCCAGATGCGTAGCTAGGTTCTCCAGCACCAGGGGAAAGGATTCAGTTTGCCCTCCCCTCATCCTCTTTCTCGACATCTCCTTCCCCCTCGCCAGGTTTGTTTTATCTACGAATCAATGAGGTGTCATTTCATTATTTTTTTTTTATGTAACTCCAGCATAAAGCCATTTGTACATTTTACAAGCAATATAGTTTGATATACAACACCAGAACCAAGCTCATTACATATATACAGCACCAGAACAAGCTCATTACATATATACAACCCCAGAACATAGCTCCTAACATATATGCAACACCAGAACCAAGCTCATTACATATATACAACACCAGAACAAAGATCATTACATATATACAGCACCAGAACCAAGCTCAATGCATATATATAGCATCAGAACCTAGATCAGTACATATATACAGTGCCAGGACCAAGCTCAGTACATATATACAGTATCTGACTAATGATATATATCCCTTATGGGTTTAGATAATTAGAATGAGACTTGAATTGCTCTTCCTTGGTTTCTGTGCCGCTTGGGGTCTCCTTCCACCCCCATCTAGATGTTCTGTTTGGGGTCTTTCTGTGGGGGATGGGGACCCGGCCAATGACCTTATTAGGTTCTTGGCTGGCTCCCTGTCCCCCTCTGACTGACCTTAGTAACCATGTACAGATACACACAATTATGGTGTCTTGACATAATTTCATTTTTCTATTCCTTATGATTTATTTATTTATTTTTATTTCCATTTATTTTTTTTTTTTTTTTTTTTGTTTTTTTTATTATAATTTGTTCCCCCTTTTTATTTTATTTCATTTTATTATTATTTTATTATATTTATTTAATTATTAATTTTATTATTTATTATTATATTTATGATTTATTATTTTTATATTTATATTTATTTTTATATTTATTTTTATTAATTAATTTATTTCTTTTTTCTCTTGATTTTTTTTCCTTTAATTATGTGTATTTCTATTATTTTCAATTATTTACTTTCCTTTTGGGAGAGGGATGCCTCCCTCTATGGATTACAATCTTTGTATTATTAGCTGAATTTATGTGCAAAGAAATTAGGATTATATTGTGCCTTATTTGTTACATAATAATCTTGGTCATATTTTGATTACCAAAAAAGTATATAACAATTCTTTTCGGATAATGATTGTTACTTTCCTTAATAATGTCTGTGTATTATATACATATTTCAACTTAGCTTAAATGCTTATATAGCTCTAAATACTTTTCAGTATGTAACTGATTAAAAGATTTAACACAGGTAACGTACCCCTTAAATGCCTATGATATAAATATAGGTACTTTTGAGAACATGTCTGATTGTCTCTGATGAAGTCCCAGCTGGGATGAAACACGTTAGACAGACTGTTGCACGGTGGTGAGAGACGTCATCACACCGTTTACCTCTGATGTGGCTGCTTGCAGTGCCATATCACAAACCATGCTGGTTTGTTAGAGTCAAGCTACCTCTGAATGCTGACTTTTTCTACCATTGTACCTGAGGAAAAGAGCCTTGATACTATATAAAACAAAGAGATGAGACATCATAACAAGAAGGGTATTTACTTGTGATCCCTATCTGAGAGAATGGACTTGCCTGCATGCGGTAACTACAACCTTACCCAGCTGTCTCTAGAGCTCTGGATCTGATCCACTTCGTTACAAAGTTGAATTGAGGAGGGAGACTTACTCCCAAACAACTGGGAGCCCTGCTATGGGTCAGGAAACCCTATTGAAGATACTTGTCTTCACGTAGTCACAGCAAGTCTGTGTGAGTGATAAACAGATGGACTCTGGACTGACGATCTCCTAACCAGATGAGTATATTATACGCTTATCTTCAACTCCTGCTTGCTGGCTATAACCTGGCTCCTCTACTTCATTAACCCTCCACATGTCAGACAGGCTTAGTGTGCTTACGTCCTCCTTGTTCTAAAAGGGTGATATTTACTCTTCAATTGTGCACTGCATATATGTTTTCATTGGATATGTTTATCTAAATTATGTGACCTTGTTTCCATGTATTTTTAGGTGATTACATTTACTGGTCACATTTGCATGAATTGTTATTATTTGTAATACCAATGTTCTCTTGTGCTTTATAGAATATTTTTCCTGGTCTGGTAGCTTGTTTATTGTGTCATCTTAATCTAACTTTTTGGTATTTCCTCATGGGAATTGGTCTGTGACATGACTTTTTCCCTTTTTTTTAACTACTTGATTAATAAAATTATTTCTTTTTACTATATACCCATATGAGTGCTGATATATCCTGGACGTTTTTTGGGTTTTTTCTTTTCTACATATATACAGTGCCAGAACCAAGATCAGTACATATATACAGCACCAGAACCAAGCTCAATACATATATACAGCACCAGAACAAAGCTCAGTGCATAAGTACAACACCAGCACAAATACAGCTCAATTTAGTGCAACCCCTGCCGTGTAGGTTTGCACTAAATATTACACAGCTCCCAGCATGGTCCAAACAATGGTAAGGATATGCTGAGAGATGCTGTTTCTCAAAAAAAATTATACCACCCATCAACTCGCTGCAAATCATACAGTTACTACAGTGCTGATTAGAGGCAGAATGATCATTTATATTAAGTCACTCACAGGTGACGTTAGATTCTAGTTGTTCTTTTTCTCTTCTCTTCTCCATCCGGTCAAGACCTCTATTACGACTTCTCACGGCCACAGCCCATTTCTGCAGTTTTCAACTCAGATGTCTTCAGCTTCTCACTTTTCAAACATTTCTGCACTTATAAACAAAGATAAAGTTCTCATGGTGCCAGACACTGTGCAACTAAATAGAATAGTGCCATACACTGCAATTCTAATTATAATAGCACCATACACTGTATCTCCCACACACACACACACACCGTGCCCCCTGTAGATAGTGCACCCCATAGAGCCCCCTGTAGATAGTGGCCTACAGAGGTCCCCCTGTAGATAGGGACCCCCATAGAGCCCTTGTAGATACTGCCCCACATACAGACCCCTGTAGATAGTGTCCCACATATAGCCCCCCAGAATATAGTGCCCCACATATACCCCCTCTGAAAAGAGTGCCCCACATGTAGCCCCCCTGTAGATAGTGCCCCACATGTAGCCCCCCTGTAGATAGTGCCCCACATATAGCCCACCCCTGTATATAGCGTCCAATATATAGCCCATCCCTGTAGATAGTGCCCTACATATATATCTCCCCCTATAAATAGTGCTTCACATATAGCTCACACCTGTATATAGTGGCACACATATATCTCCCCTATAGTGCTTTACATATAGCCCACCCCTGTATATAGCCCCCTGTATATAGTGCCTCAAATATAGTCCTCTCTATAGTGCTCCACATATAGCCCACCCCAGTATATAGCCCGGTGGCTACATTTTTTTTCTCAATTCCACGATGACTAAAAGAGAAAAAGTGCCACAATATTTGTAAAGCAATTTCTCCCGAGTAAAACAGTACCCCACATGTGGTCATAAACGGCTGTTTGGACACACGGCAGGGCCCAGAAGGGAAATAGCGCCAGTTGGCTTTTGGAGCTCATATTTAGCAGGAATGGTTTGCAGAGGCCATGTCGCATATACAAAGCCCCTGAGGGGCCAAAACAGTGGAAACCCCCCACAAGTGACTCCATTTTGGAAACTACACCCCTTGAGGAAATTATCTAGGGGTATAGTGAGCATTTTGACCCCACAGTTTTTTTGCAGAAAATTCTGGAAGTAGGCTGTGAAAATGAAAATCTAAATTTTTTCAAAGAAAATGTAGGTTTAGCTAATTTTTTCTCATTTCCACGAGGACTAAAGGAGAAAAAGCTCCACAACATTTGTAAAGAAATTTATCCAGAGTAAAACAGTACCCCACATGTGGTCATAAACGGCTGTTTGGACACACGGCAGGGCTCAGAAGAGAGAGCGCCATTTGGAGCTCAAATTTGACAGGAATGGTTTTGGGAGGCCATGTCACATGTGCAAAGAACCTGAAGGGCAAAACAGTGGAAACCCCCCACAAATGACCCCATTTATGGAAACTGCACCCCTTGAGTAAATTATCAAGGGGTATAGTGAGCATTGTGACCCCACAGTTTTTTTGCAGAAATTTCTGGAAGTAGGTAGTGAAAATGAAAATCTACATTTTTTTCAAAGAAAATGTAGGTTTAGCTAATTTTTTCTCATTTCCACGAGGACTAAAGGAGATAAAGCTCCACAACATTTGTAAAGCAATTTCTCCCGAGTAAAACAATACCCCACATGTGGTCATAAACAGCTGTTTGGACACACTGCAGGGCTCAGAAGCGCCATTTGACTTTTGGAACTAGGATTTAGCTGGATATGTGTGTGGACGCAATGTTGCTTTTGGCATAATAAAGGGGTTAATGAATCATGAAATTACTAATTTATGGATGCAGGGCCACCATCAGGAATTTCAGTGCCCCTTACAGCTAAATTTTCTGGGCCCCCCTACCGTGGCACCGCCTGTTAACGGTACTCCGTCCAGCACTATATCATGGTACCCAGGGCCGCCATCAGGGGGGGTATTAGGGGTACTGATGTGAGAGGCCTGGCCAAACCTAATTGAAAGGGGGGCCCGGCAAACTGCCGCAACTTGCCTTTGGTAGAAAAAAAACAGGCCCCTGCAATGGGGCCCGTTTTTTTCACAAAAAGAATGTCATGAGCTGCGGGCCCCCCTTTCAATTAGGTTTGGCCGGGCCTCTCACATCAGTACCCCTAATACCCCCCCTGATGGCGGCCCTGGGTAGCATGGGGGTCGTCATGGGGGCCGTCAAACACCGCCGCCCGTGCGACCGATCGCGCGCACCCGCAAACTCCCGCGCATTCGCACCGGCGACCGCCTGGAACCGCGAACCGAATTTTGAGGCAGATTTTGACCTGCCCACACTATCTTGCCGCGTTTTTTGCCTACGGCGATTGATGACAGCAGACAAAAAACGCAGGGCAAAATGCATTTTCTGCCTCCCATTGATTTAGATGGGAGGTCAGAGGCAGAACCGCGGCAAGAAAGGACGTGCTGCTTTTTCTTTTTTCCGCGACTGGCTCCCATTGATTTCAGATTAAATCAATGGGAGGCGGTTTTGGAAGTTTTTTGGTGCTGATTCTGACGCAGTGTCCGAGTCAATATCAAGGCCCAAAAACTCTGTGAACTGGGCCTTATTGTTAGGGCTTATTCAGACGAACGTGTAATACATCCGTGCAACGCCCGTGATTTTCACGCGCCTCGCACGGACTTATGTTACTCTATGGGGCCATGCGGACTGTCAGTGATTTTCACGCACCGTGAGTCCGCTGCGTAAAACTCACGGCATGTCCGATATTTGTGCATTGTTCGCGCATCACGCACCCATTGAAGTCAATGGGTGCATGAAAATCACGCCCAGCACTTCCGCAGCAGTATAAACTATGAATGAAAACAGAAAAGCACCACCTGCTACAAACATACAAACAGAGTGTCATAATGATGGCGGCTGCGCGAAAATCACGCAGCCACGCATCATACGCTGCTGACACACGGAGCTGTTATGGACCTTTTGCATGCGCAAAACGCCACGTTTTTGCGCACGCAAAAAAGCACACGCTCGTGTAAATCCAGCCTTAGGGTAGGAACACACTAGGCATGAACACTGCGGATTTTATGCAACACATTTTATTGTGGAAAATCTGCAGCGTATCACAGTCGCAGCAGAGTGGATGAGATTTAAACAAATCTCATTCACACGCTGCAAAAAAAATGGACCTGCTGTGTGGCTTTTTAAGCCGCAACATGTCAATGTATTCTGCTGTGCTGTCACTTTCACTTTCCGTTGCGGAGTTCACCCGACGGAAACCTCAGACGGAACCCCGGAACGGAAGCGAACAGTGAAGTGAACAGACCCTAACACAAAAGTTTTGTATTTTTTTAAGCTGGTTCACAAAAAAAAATAATTCCAAATTCTACTGGACCAACTGCCTATTTAGAGACCGGCAGCAGCTCCAGGAGCGACATCATAAGGGACACACTAGGCGGATATGCTGAGTAAAACTACACAGCTTATCTGCCCAGGTAGCCGCAGGGAATTCCGACAGCAAAACCGCACCAAATAGTGGCGCAGGTTTCGTGAGGCATGTCCACTGCGGGAATCCTGCAGGGAAAAAAAAGTTTAGACTTGCCCCGACCGTAGTTTAGGTGACGCGTCTCTCTCTTCTGAACGTAGCCCCGCCTCCTGGGATGACGCTGTAGACCATGTGACCGCTGCAGCAGTCACATGGTATGAAACGTCATGACAGGAGGCCGAGCTGCGCTAAGAATAGATGATCGCGTCACCAGGACTACGGCCGGGGTAAGTCTAAACTTTTTTATAAATGTAAAAGAGTACCTTTTTTTTTTCTCTTTTGTGATTTTTGCGGCAGAACCGCAGCATTTCCGCAACAAAGGAGCAGAGATTCCACAGCATAAATTGACGTGCTGCGGCTTAAAAAACCACACTGCAGGTCCATTTTTTTTGCAGCGTGTGGATTAGATTTGTTCAAATCTCATCCACTCTGCTGCGACTGTAATACGCTGCGGATTTTCCACAATAAAAAGTGTTCATGCCTAGTGTGTTCCTACCCTAAGGCCGGATTTACACGAGCGTGTGCTTTTTGTGTGCGCAAAAACGTGGCGTTTTGCGCATGCAAAATGTCCATAACAGCTCCGTGTGACAGCAGCGTATGATGCACGGCTGTGTTATTTTCACGCAGCCGCCATCATTATGACACTCTGTTTGTATGTTTGTAGCACGTGGTGCATTTCTGTTTTCATTCATAGTTTATACTGCTGCGGAAGTGCTGGGTGTGATTTTCACGCACCCATTGACTTCAATGGGTGCGTGATGCGCGAACAATGCACAAATATCGGACATGTCGTGAGTTTTACGCAGCGGACACACGGACACATGCTGCGTGAAAATCACTGACAGTCTGCCCGGCCCCATAGAGTAACATAGGTCCGAGCGAGGTGCGTCAAAATCACTGACAGTCCGCACGGCCCCATAGACTAACATAGGTCCGTGCGAGGCGCGTGAAAATCACAGACAGTCTGCACGGCCCCATAGCGTAACATAGGTCCGTGCGAGGCGCCTGAAAATCACGCACTTTGCACGGACGTATTACACGTTCGTCTGAATAAGCCCTAACAATAAGGCCCAGTTCACAGAGTTTTTGGGCCTTCATATTGACTCGGACACTGCTTCAGAATCAGCACCAAACAACTTCCAAAACCGCCTCCCATTGATTTAATCTGAAATCAATGGGAGCCAGTCGCAGAAAAAAGAAAAAGTAGCACGTCCTTTCTTGCCGCGGTTCTGCCTCTGACCTCCCATCGAAATCAATGGGAGGCACAAAATGCATTTTTCCCTGCGTTTTTTGTCTGTTGTCCTCAATCGCCGCGGGCAAAAAACGCAGCAAAAAACGCGGCAAGATAGTGTGGGCAGGTCAAAATCTGCCTCAAAATCCTTTAAGGAATTTTGAGGCAGATTTTTTCGGCCTGCAAAATACTCTGTGTGAACAGGGCCATACATAAACAGCACTTTGAGACACTTTACTCACCGTGTCAGAAGAGCTGCTCCCACTCCAGTCCTCGTCAGGCGATGTCTTCGGTCCAGATGTCGTCCTTCACCTCCAGGTTCCAGGCTCCAGAAAATGGCGGGGATCGTAGAACTGCTGCCGCGCAACAACTAGACTCCTCGCCCTCTCCTAACGCAGCCACGCTCTGGAGTCGGACGAGGAGGCGGAGTCGGACGAGGAGGCGGAGTCGGACGAGGAGGCGGAGTCGGACGAGGAGGCGGAGTCGGACGAGGAGGACGAGTCGGAGGCGGGCCAGCAGGTAAGTAGACTGCACCGCTGTCCAGTGTGGCTGTCCTTCCCCCTAGAACTTGTGTTGCGGGCGCACCGCCTTCCCCTTGGCGGCGCGCCTGGTCATCCGCGTGCGCGCGCGCAAGCGGGCGGTGTTTCCCGGCGGTGATGAGAGGGGGGCCCGCAGCTCACGGCGGTGTTTCACGAGAGGGGGGCCCGCAGCTCACGACATTGTTTTGGTGAAAAAAACAGGCCCCATTGCAGGGGGCCCGTTTTTTTTCTACCAAAGGCAAGTCGCGGCAGTTGCCGGGCCCCCCTTTCAATTAAGTTTGGCCGGGCCCCCTACAGGAGTACCCCTAATACCCCCCTGATGGCGGCCCTGTATGGATGTATGGTACTCTTTGAAGCAATCCTTGATACACACGCCTGGTTTTTCGGGGCAGGTTTCACAGTGGTAAATAGTGTCTTTTCTTATTCCCCTTTTGGAACACACTCTGCACCTTTTTTGTGTCCTTCCCTTCTTCGAAATTTGGGGCAGTTTATTGGGGAAATGTTGCCCTGGTACAATGCGTGGAGTATCGCTACCAGCAGATGTGCTTGGGCCCTCCCCTGCCTGGTTCCCAAATAGAAGTGCCTTGATCACCACCTCTTGGAAGTTAAGGAATGTGCCTGTCCGGCCTGCACATCGGGATAGTACGTAAGCATTATACATTGCCATCTGTACAATGTGCACGGCCAGCTTTTTGTACCATGTCTTTGTTTTCCGTAGGGCACTATAAGGCTTCAGTACTTGATCAGAGAGATCAACCCTGCCCATGTACTTATTGTAGCCCAGGATGCAATTTGGCTTCTGGGTCACTGTGGTGGTACCTCGTTCAGGGACAGGGGTGCTGCCGCTGCCATCAATTGTGGTCAATATAAGGACATCCCTCTTGTCCTTATATTTGACGAACAGCATGTTCTCGCTGCATAGTTCCCTGCTCTCACCCTTTCTGAGGCTTTGGCTAAGCAGTGTTTTAGGGAGGCCTCTCTGATTTTTGCGCACAGTACCGCATGCTACAGTACTTCTGGCAGAAAGGCACTTAAATAGTGGGATGCTGGTATAGAAGTTATCGACGTAAAGGTGATAACCCTTGTCCAGCAATGGGTGCATCAAATTACACACTATTTTCCCACTAACTCCCAGGACAGGGGAGGGCATTCTGGGGGTTCAATAATAGAGTCCCTCCCTTCGTAAACCCTAAACCTGTGTGTATACCCAGATGTACTCTCACACATTTTGTACAATTTAATTCCATACCTTGCCCTCTTATTGGGCAGGTATTGGTGGAATGTAAGCCTCCCCTTAAAATGAACAAGGGACTCGTCTATGGAAATATATTTATCGGGGTGTACACTTGTGAAAATTTGGTGGAGAAATGATCAATGAGTGGCCTGATTTTAAAAAGACGGTCAAATGTGGGGTCGTTCTGGGGCGGGCACTGTGCATTATCATTATAATGCAAGAATTTTAAAATGGTTTCAAAGCGAGTCCGGATCATGGCCATGCGGTAAATTGGGGTGCTGTACAAAATATCCGCACTCCAGTATTGCCTAACATCTGGCTTCCTCACTAGTCCCATATGCAGCACAAGGCCCCAAAATGTCATCATCTCCGCTGCATCTACTGGGGTCCACCTAACAAATGATGAAGTGGGGTTTTGGTTAAAAAATTGTTGGGCGTACAGATTCGTCTGGGCCACCATTAAATTAACAAACTCCTCAGAGAAAAAGACCTTGAAAAAATCCATTTCTGTGAGGCCTTCAGTCTCAAACTGAATTCCTGAGCTGCCTATAAAATCAGGAATTTGAGGCTCATAATTTTCGGGGAGTGGAGTCCACACGGGATCAATCATTGGGGTTGGTTCAGCTGCTCGCCTTTGGGGGGGGGGGGGTTCCTCATCACTGGAGGAGGAAGAGGAGGAAACTAAAAGGAGTGGGGCATATTCTTCCTCTCCCTCGCTGGCAGACTCAGTGTCAGAGGCAATGATGGCGTATGCCTCCTTGACTGAATACATTCTTCTGGACGATTGAGACATTTTGATTTATTACAGGGGGTTGTGTGGTGTTTTTACACATGTAATCAACTTTTATTTTTACACAGGGGGGTGTGTGTATGTGTGGTGTTTTTACACGTGTATAGTGAACATAAATTAGAAGATAAGAAAGAAGAGAAGAAAAGGAAAAAAAAAATAGAATTTACTGTACGATCGTCAGTTAGAAAAAAACAACTGAACGTCCGTCAGTAACTGACGCTATCTATTACTAAAAAAAAAAACTGTATTCTAACTAACTTGCTACAGCAAAACTAGGTTCTAAAAATTTACTGGACGAACGTCAGTAAAAAAACAACTGAACGTCCGTGAGTAACTGACGCTATCTATTACTAAAAAAAAACTGTAGTCTAACTAACTTGCTACGCACACTATGGAAAGCTGCGGGTGAAAAAAATACCTAAAAAAACCTGCGTAAAAAAATTACCACAGATGTTGATAACTCATCAGCAGTCTGTAGCCGCAGGGTGCACACAGATAGATGGTGCAAATTTATAATTGGAAAAAAATGACAAAAATAAAAAATTCCTGGACCAAAAGTTGAGCACAAATGCCGATTAGTGATGGCGGTCACTGATCAGCGCTCAGCGGTCACAGGACCCACACAGGTAATTGGTGTGGGTGAAAAAAAGGCACAAAGAAAGAACCTGGGGGAAAGAAAAACCCACGGATGCTGATCAGTGATGGCGGTCACTAACCAGCACTTCGTGGCCGCAGGGAGATGGTGCAAATTAAAAAAAAAAAATCCTGCGCCAAAAATTGAGCACAGATGCTGATCAGTGATGGTGGTCACTGATCAGCGCTCAGTGGGCACAGGACTCGGACAGGGAGGGGGTGGGGTGGGGTAGATTGGGACAGGGAGGGGGTGGATTGGGACGGACAGGCCCAAGGGCAGGGACAGGCCCAAGGACAGGGACAGGGCGAAAAAAATCTGTCTGATCACAAAAAAAAAAAAAAAAAGTGATCAGACAGAAGCAGCAAAAGGGCTTTCTTATTTTTTACACAGTAGTGCAGGATGCACTACAAATTCCAGAAAATCCACAGCAGACACTCTCTCAACCGCTCTGCACGCTGCCTCAAACTGGAATGGCGGCGTGCAGAGCAGTGTCTATGTTCACAACACTGCCTGGTGCACTGATTGGTCGGTCGTTACAGACCGACCAATCAGATCGCTCCTAGAGGTGGCATCACTGCCACCTCCCTAGGTGACGTTGGTGGCGATGGGTGTTGTCTTAGACAGTACCAATCGCCACTGTCTAACTGTGCCCTGTGACTCCAGGGCGCAGTTTTAACAAAAACCCCTTCTATTGGCTGGTCAGAATTGACTGGCCAATAGCAGCGATCGCCGATGCGGGGGGGCCAAAACGGCACCCTGGGCGAGTAATAGAGATGGCCTGCTGTCATGGACAGCAGCCATCTTTACTTTGTCACGGTGCAATTAGCACCGATGACCGTTTCCCGTTGCGCCGTACATATACGGCGCTTTGCGGGAAACACCTCCCGACAGCGCCGTATATATACGGCGGATGTCGGGAAGGGGTTAAAGAAAAATCTACAGGGGAGTGATGTTTTTTTTTAGCGATTGGTACACTTTACACTTGTTATAATGTAAACCCATACCATTACTATTTTATCACACACTTTGGTTTTTATGACACTTCATTTTAATTCAAATTATAATCAAACAACAAGCAGATCATTCTGTGAGGATGTCCTGTCAAAGTTTAAAAATATAATAACAAATTGGGACACATATTCACTTTTATTAAGTACTAGCATACTTATAAATAGTATAAGAACGTAGTAATTTCTGTTAAGATTTCCAAGTAGACCTCACCAAATATCGGAAATTTGTAAATGAGACAGCAATAGAACTTAGAATGTAGACTGCACTAAATATTTAATATTTCTTTCAGTCATAATAAGATTTTCTGCATTTTCAAAACTTTAATTGGGATAATACACTGAAACTACTTCCCTGGAACAGAACAAAATAATATATCAGGGTAGAGGGTTAGCCTCAGGACAATAACCGCATCTCTGAAAAACAGTCACTTCTCTGAACAACGGAACCCATATTCTCATACCATATTGTAATGATGGGGGTAGGGAAACAGACAAGTGAGCCCTAATCTACCCGCCACTCAGTCCCTGCCTACTTGCAACGACCCGCCCTAGGCGACGGGGTACAGCTGGGTGACGGTCCCTACGCTCAGTAAGTGCACGACAGACAAACAGACAAGGGTACACAAAGCTAAGGGAAATGGGGCAGTTGCCCACGGCAACACCGTGAGCAACAAGAGTGGTGAACGAGCCGAGTCAAACCAGGAGTGTACGAGGTACCAAACGCTGAGCAGGAGAGTAGTCAGTAAGCCAGGGTCAGTATGAAGCAGGGTCAAATAGTTCAGAAGCTGCAGCAGGGCCAGGAAACCACACGAGAAGAATCACAAGCAAGGAGGAACAGGAAAGGCAGGTATAAATATACAGAGGGCGGGAGCTAGCTTCGTCTGGCCAGGCTGTGATAGGCTCTCCCACTCCTAAGCCTGCCATCCTGAGTGGTGGAAGAGGGAGTCAGTCCCACAGACACAGAAGCAGGTGCAGACTGATTACCTATGGGCGTATACACAGAAGCTGTGCCTGGCAGATCCTTTACAGTACCCCCCCTTTTATGAGGGGCCACCGGACCCTTTCTAGGTGGACCTGGTTTATTGGGGAAACGAAGGTGGAACTTCCTCACCAATACCCCAGCGTGAACATCCCGGGCGGGTACCCAAGTCCTCTCCTCAGGCCCGTATCCTCTTCAATGGACCAGCTACTGGAGGGAGCCTTGGACCATCTTGCTGTCCACAATCTTGGTCACCTCGAATTCCACCCCCTCAGGGGTCAGAACGGGGACAGGAGATTTCCTCGAGGGAGCCAAGGACGGGGAGCAGCGTTTAAGGAGGGAGGCATGAAACACGTGTATTCGAAAAGATGGGGGTAACTCCAGTCGGAAGGAGACAGGATTGAGGACTTCAATAACCTTATACGGCCCTATAAACCGGGGAGCAAACTTCTTGGACGGGACCTTAAGGCGCAAGTTCTTAGACGATAACCACACCAGATCCCCGACCATAAACAAGGGGTTAGCAGAACGTCTTCTATCTGCCTGAGTTTTTTGTATGCTCTGGGACGCCTCTAGGTTCTTCTGAACCTGGGCCCAGACTGTGCACAGTTCCCAATGAACGACCTCTACCTCGGGATTGTTGGAACTACCAGGTGAAACGGAGGAGAACCGTGGATTAAACCCAAAATTACAGAAAAAGGGGGAGACCCCTGACGAGTCACTGACCCGGTTATTAAGGGAAAATTCGGCGAGGGGAATGAATGAGACCCAATCATATTGACAGTCAGAGATAAAACACCTTAAATATTGTTCTAGAGACTGATTAGTCCTCTGAGTTTGGCCATTAGTTTCAAGATGGAAGGCAGAGGAGAAGGACAGATCAATCTCCATCTTTTTACGGAAGGCTCTCCAAAACAATGAAACAAATTGTACCCCTCTGTCCGAAACAATATTGACAGGGACCCCATGGAGACGCAGGATGTGTTTGACAAACAAGGTAGCTAACGTCTTAGCATTGGGTAGTTTCTTGAGGGGCACAAAGTGGCACATCTTACTGAAGTGGTCTACTACAACCCACATCACATTGAGATGGAGGCAAATCGGTGATAAAATCCATGGAGATATGGGTCCAAGGTCTCTGGGGAATGGGCAAAGAACGTAGTAAGCCCGCTGGTCGGGACCTGGGAGTCTTGGACCTAGCACAAACCTCACAAGCGGCGGTGTAGGCCTTAACGTCTTTAGGCAACCCAGGCCACCAATAGTTTCTGGCAATGAGGTGCTTGGTACCCAGGATGCCTGGATGACCAGATAGTGCGGAGTCATGATTTTCCCTAAGTACCCTTAGCCGGAATTGCAGGGGAACAAACAGCTTGTTCTCAGGAAGGTTCCTGGGAGCTGAACCTTGATCAGCCGCAATTTCAGAGACTAAATCAGAATCAATAGAAGAAATGATTATACCTGGAGGCAAAATACAAGCAGGATCTTCCTCCGAAGGAGGGCTGGCCATGAAGCTACGCGACAGTGCATCGGCCTTAATATTTTTAGACCCAGCCCTATAGTTAACCAAAAAGTTGAATCTGGTAAAAAATAGCGCCAATCGAGCTTATCTCGGGTTTAGCCTCCGGGCAGATTCTAGGAAAACCAGATTCTTGTGGTCGGTAAGGACCATTACCTGGTGCCTAGCCCCCTCCAGGAAGTGGCGCCACTCTTCAAATGCCCATTTAATGGCTAAGAGTTCGTGGTTGCCAATATCATAGTTACTCTCAGTGGGCGAAAACTTCCTGGAGAAGTAGGCACAGGGACGGAGATGGGTGAGGGACCTGGTACCCTGGGACAAGACAGCCCCCACTCGCATCTCGGATGCGTCAACCTCCATGATAAATGGCTCCATTTGGTTGGGCTGAACCAGCACCGGGGCCGAGAAAGCACTTCTTAAGGACCTCAAAAGCCTGGACAGCCTCAGGCCAGTGGAGGAGATCAGCACCTTTGCGAGTGAGGTCCGTAAGAGGCTTAGCGATGACCGAGAAGTTAGCAATAAATCTCCTGTAATAATTAGCGAACCCCAAGAAACACTGTAACGCCTTCAGGGAGGCAGGTTGGACCTATTCCGCCACAGCCTGGACCTTGACGGGGTCCATGCGGAATTCATGAGGAGTGATTTGACCCAAAAATGGTATCTCCTGCACCCCAAACACACATTTTTCGGTCTTCGCAAACAGTTTGTTTTCCCGAAGGACCTGGAGCACCTTCCTGACATGCTCAATGTGGGAGGACCAGTCCTTGGAAAACACAGGTTTGTCATCAAAGTACACTACAAGAAATACCCCCAGGTAATCTCTTAAAATCTCATTTATGAAATTCTGGAAGACCGCGGGAGCATTACACATCCCAAAGGGAATGACGAGGTATTCGAAATGACCTTCGGGCATGTTAAACAAAGTCTTCCACTCATCCCCCTCTTTGATGCGGATAAGGTTATACGCCCCCCGTAGATCAAACTTAGAGAACCATTGGGCCCCCTAAACCTGATTAAAGAGATCAGGAATCAAAGGAAGGGGATACTGGTTCCTTACAGTGACCTTATTCAAGTTACGGTTGTCAATGCATGGCCTAAGACCACCATCCTTCTTCCCTACGAAGAAGAAGCCAGCACCTACCGGAGAAGTAGAGGGGCCAATGTAACCCTTGGCCAGGCATTCTTGGATATACTCTCTCATGGCTTCACGTTCGGGACAAGAGAGATTAAATATCCTACCCTTAGGGAGTTTAGCTCCTGGTACCAAATCGATAGCGCAATCGTATTCTCTATGAGGAGGTAACACTTCGGAGGCCTCCTTAGAGAAAACATCAGCGAAGTCCTGAACAAACTCAGGTAGCGTGTTCACCTCCTCAGGGGGAGAAATAGAATTAACAGAAAAACATGACGTCAAGCATTCATTACCCCATTTGGTAAGCTCCCCAGTATTCCAGTCAAACGTGGGATTATGCAACTGCAACCAGGGAAGGCCTAAAACCAAATCGGACGATATTCCCTGCATCAACAGTACAGAGGACTGCTCCAAATGCATGGAGCCAACAAGGAGTTCAAAAACAGGGGTATGCTGTGTAAAATAACCATTAGCAAGAGGAGTGGAGTTGATACCCACTACCGGGACAGGTTTAGGCAAATCAATCAAAGGCATAGCTAGAGACATAGCAAATTCCACAGACATGATATTAGCAGAAGACCCTGAATCCACGAAGGCACTGCCGGTATCAGACCTACCACCAAAAGAGACCTGAAAGGGAAGCAAGATTTTATTACGGGAAATACCTGTGCGCCCAAGTGACCTCCCCGATGATCACTTAGGTGCGGAAGTTTTCCGGCTGCTTATTCTTACGCCTAGGACAGGTGTTCACTTGATGCTTGTCATCCCCACAATAGAAGCAGAGACCATTCTTCCTGCGGAACTCTCTACGTTGTCGGAGGGACACGGAGGCCCCGAGTTGCATAGGTACCTCCGAGTCTTCCGTGGAAGAGCGAAGCAACGGGACCTCGGGAGGCATCATGGGTGAGTCAGAGGGGAAAACACAAAAACTTTCAAGTTGTCGTTCCCTGAGATGTCGGTCAAGTCGTACCGCTAAAGCCATAACCTGGTCTAGGGAGTCAGAAGAGGGATAGCTAACTAGCAGGTCTTTCAGGGCGTTCGACAGACCCAACCTAAACTGGCACCTTAAGGCAGGGTCATTCCACCGAGAAGCTACGCACCACTTCCTAAAGTCAGAACAATACTCCTCAACAGGTCTCTTACCCTGACGTAAGGTCACCAGCTGACTCTCGGCAAAGGCAGTCCTGTCAGTCTCGTCATAAATGAGTCCGAGAGCAGAAAAGAAAAGATCAACGGAGGAAAGTTCAAGGATGTCAGGAGCCAAGGAGAAGGCCCATTCTTGGGGCCCTTCCTGGAGCCGGGACATAATTATACCCACCCGCTGGCTCTCAGAACCTGAGGAGTGAGGCTTTAAGCGAAAGTAGAGCCTACAACTCTCCCGAAAGGAGAGAAAAGTCCTCCGGTCCCCTGAGAACCGGTCAGGCAACTTGAGGTGGGGTTCAAGAGGTGAGGTGAGGGGCACTACCATGGTAGCGTCAGGCTGGTTGACCCTCTGAGCCAGGGCCTGGACCTGCAGGGAGAGACCCTGCATTTGCTGAGCCAGGGTCTCAAGGGGGTCCATAGTAGTGTGAGGGACCAGGGTAGCCTAGGTATATGGGCTTGTGATTATGTAATGATGGGGGTAGGGTAACAAACAAGTGAGCCCTAATCTACCCGCCACTCAGTCCCTGCCTACTTGCAACGACCCGCCCTAGGCGACGGGGTACAACTGGGTGACGGCCCCTACTGTAAAGGATCTGCCAGGCACTACGTCTGTGGATACTCCCAGGATTAATCAGTCGACACCTGAGGCCAGACCTCTTAGACTGACACCTGCTCCCACCAATCAGGGTGGCAGGCTCAGGAGTGGGAGAGCCTATCGCGGCCTTGTCAGTCGGAGTTATCTCCGCCCTCTGTCCATTTATACCTGCCGTTTTCTCTTCCTCATTGCTTGTTATTCTTCTTGGATTCCTGGCCCCACTGCTGCCTTGCTCCAGCCTGCTTCTGCCGTGCTTCTGCCTTGCTTCAGTTCCCGCTTATCCTGCTTCGCTCTGCCCCTGGCTTGCTTCCTGCTCTGTGCTCTGCGTTTGTATACTCCACTACATCCTGATCCTGACTGGCTCGTTCACCACTCCGTTTCCTCACGGTGTTCCGTGGGCTACTGCCCCTTCCCTTGCTTGTTCCCTGTTTGTATCCCCTTGCACTTAGTCAGCGTAGGGACCGCCGCCAAGTTGTACCCCGTCGCCTAGGGCGGGTCGTTGCAAGTAGGCAGGGACAGGGCGGTGGGTAGATTAGGGCTCACTTGTTCCCTTCACCTCCTTCCTGCCATAACACCTATGCTCAGTAAGTGCACGACAGACAAACAGACAAGGGTACACAAAGCTAAGGGAAATGGGGCAGTTGCCCACAGCAACACCGTGAGCAACAAGAGTGGTGAACGAGCCGAGTCAAACCAGGAGTGTACGAGGTACCAAACGCAGAGCAGGAGAGTAGTCAGTAAGCCAGGGTCAGTATGAAGCAGGGTCAAATAGTTCAGAAGCTGCAGCAGGGCCAGGAAACCACACGAGAAGAATCACAAGCAAGGAGGAACAGGAAAGGCAGGTATAAATAGACAGAGGGCGGGAGCTAGCTCCGTCTGGCCAGGCTGTGATAGGCTCTCCCACTCCTAAGCCTGCCATCCTGAGTGGTGGAATATGGAGTCAGTCCCACAGACACAGAAGCAGGTGTAGACTGATTACCTATGGGCGTATACACAGAAGCTGTGCCTGGCAGATCCTTTACACATATGAACACTGTTACAATTAGCAAATAACTATAGAAGCATAGAAAGGGTATGTTGTACTGGTCGTGTACTCCTAAGCTGGAGCCACTCTTTGCAGCGACTCTCTGCTCTAGCTAATAAAAGGGGTCTCAAACATGGACCCCCTTAAATGTCATTCATATGCCCTAATAGAACATATGAACAGGGTTATACTAATGGAACAACCCCTTGAAGGCTTGATTCCCACACAACATTTACAACAGATGAGTCCTTCCTTACTTTTCCTCTTGACTCAACATACCCTGAGATGAGAGGCACTTGATGACCAGCATTGAAAAAAAACAACATGATTTTGCGATACTCTGATGGGATTTGTTTATGCTGTATGTGGCCACCCAGTGGTTGTGATGTGGATTGCAGCCTGTCGAGGGTTTGCTATCATATTGCGATAATATATTGAATCTGGATTGTGCAAACCTAACGACATTTCTGGAAAAATCATTGTGGACACCTGTATGTGTTTTATCTGTTAGTCTATAAGGAAAAAATGAAATATCTCTACACACATTGCATTTTGGCTAGTAGCGTTTTTGTAAGCTGTGGCTTTTTTTTTTTTTTTCAAAGTATGGCATGTTTTGGGTATTTTATGGTACTTTCTGCCATAAACTTAAATAGGTTTTTTCAATTCACATTAAAAAAAATGCATTGAAAACAAATCTACAAAATGACATTATTTCAGAAATGCTAATTCCAGTGAATATGCCACAAAAAAATCCTGTGTGAACGCAACCTATCTTTTAGGATGCAATAAAGTTGTATCTATATCATCGCAACCTACAGTATCTAGATGAGCACGCCACTAGTCTATCTTTCTTCTGGTATTTGCCATTACCACAAGAGGTACTGCCTCATGAAGCACCTGTCCTTTTTTTAGATACCTAAAGAGAGAATGATAAATGAGGTGTGCACAGACAAGACATAGGAAATAATGAGATGTAGCAAAACAAATTGTGGTAGGAAAGATCAGATTGCAGATTAAGGACACTTTCACAAGGCAGTATTTTGATCTGTATTTTGCTTCAGTAATTGGAAGCCAAAGCCAGGAGTGGAACATCCAAAGAGAAAAAATATAATAGAAAGATTTGTACCTCTTCTTTGTTCTGTGTTTTAAACCCTTTCTTACTGTTTGGCTTACAAATACTGAAGCAAAATACTGCCGTGTGAAAGTGACCTAAAGCACATGGCAGAAAAAAATCATGGTAAGGGTAAGCATTGGGCAAGTCTGTGTTATTCCACAATGGATAAAGTATGTAATTTTCAAAGCAAAGACAGTGACATCGTCAAGGGCTCTCTCTATGAACGGAATCCCCGGCCACGCTGTGGCCAGGGATTTTGTTCCAGGAGGAGTGAATGGCAGAGCAGGAAGCAGATAGTTTCCTGCTCTGCTGTAATGTCCATGGCTGCGGGCTGTCATCTCCGTTCTCCCCCTGACAGCCGCAGCCACGAGTCGGCAAGCGCTGGCCCTAGCCTCCTCCTCAGGAGAAGCCAGCGCTCGCGTCTACTCACCACAGCCGGATCCCATAGGGTGCGCGCACGCTCGTGCCTGCACTTAAAGGGGAAGCGCACGCACCAGACCTCGTTCATGAACCTTGACCCGTCAGTACTCTGAACCATAAGAGGGGTCCAGCCCCCTAGTTCTTTGCTTGAGCTTTGTTGTGTATTCCTAGTCTGTCTTGCATATGGCCTCCTAGTGTTACCTGCTCCCAGTGTTCCTGTTCCTGTTTCCTATACCTGTATCCTGATGTAGTGTCTACCTGTATCCTGATCTGTGCTATATACCACGCCTGTCCTGCTTCTCCACGCCTAACGTACTGTCCGAGCTGCCACAGGTACCTATACGAACTATAGACTTTGACCTGCGTCCTGTTGGCCAGCTGCCTTACCGCCAAGACGGTACGGCCCAGTGGGTCCACAAACCCAACGTGACAGTAAGCTCAGGCCATAGACCCCGCTGGTCGATCCAAGACCATGACAACGTCACAGGAGATCCAGGCAGATTTGCTGGACCTCCAGTCTTGACAACTCCTCCAGGCTTTGAACATTCTCGTACGTCAGCAGGAGGCACGAGCTGCCGTTCCTCCTACTACACCTCCTGGCAGTGTCGATTCACGTTTTTCTTTGCCTCTTCCGGACCGCTATGATGGAGACGCAGGTTCCTGTCGTGGATTTTTGAACCAGTGCCAGATCCATTTCAGCCTTTATACTAGGACATTTTCATCTGACGGCGCAAGGGTCGCTTTCATCATCTCTCTCCTCACTGGCAAGGCTCTTGCATGGGCGAACCCTATCTGGGAGAGACAAGGACCAGAGACCCGTGACTTCCAAGCCTTTCTCCGGACTTTTCGAATGGTGTTTGAGGAGCCTGGACGGGTCTCATCTGCAGCGTCTTCCTTCATTAAACTATGCCAAGGAGACCCCTCCGTGAGTGAGTACGCCATCCACTTCTGCACCCTGGCGGGAGAACTGTTATGGAACAATGAGGCCCTGGTAGCTGCATTCTGGCATGGACTGTCTCCTAAAATTAAGGACGAACTTGCCGCTCGAGACCTGCCATCTATCCTTGATGACCTCATCCTTCTGTCGGCCCGGATTGATATGCGGATCTGAGAATGCCTCCAAGAGGTTCGTCGGGAGGTCCTCCTAGTCTGGTACCTACTTTGCAGCAACCCCTGCTGTCCTCAGATGTCGATCCTCCTAAGGAGTCTGTGATGATGGACCAGGGTAAGTTATCCACCCAGGAGAGACAACGCAGACGCACTTCGGGACTTTGTCTATATTGCGGCCTCGGTGGCCATCATGTGCGCCTGTGCCCCCAAAAGCCCCAAAGCCTAGGGTTGCTAGGTGTGACAACCCTGGTCCAAATTGTCCTTACCCATGACCATAGTGTCCAGCGAGAGATCGCATCAGGTCTCTGCGTATCTGGACTCTGGATCCGCTGCTAATTTCATCGCTAGAGACCTGGTGGACCTTCTTCAATTGCCTATCACCCCTATGGAGAGCCCGTTGACAATTGCTTCTGTGGATGGTCTACCCCTGCCAGACCCAGTTATTGCTGTGACCAAACCACTGAGGCTCCAAGTAGGGGCTCTCCACTCCGAATTGCTGTCGTTCTATGTCCTTCCCAGAGCCATTGACCCTGTGTTGCTGGACCAATTGCATTCCCCAGTTCTGGACTGGAACTCTGGAGAGGTTCTCTAGTGGGGCCCCGAGTGTCACAATCGTTGTCTGGGAAAGATTTGTTCGGCACAGCCTCCTCTGCCTCACTCACTGGCAGGATTGCCTAGTCATTTTGCTTCATTTGCGGACGTCTTCAGCAAGAAAGAGGCGGAGACACTGCCCCCACATCGGGCGTATGACTGTCATAGGTAGCTGGTTCCTTGTGCTTCCCTTCCCCATGGTAGGGTATATACTCTCTCTCTCTCTGCCAGAGACTCTGTCCATGTCCATCTATGTTAGAGAGAACTTGGAGCGGGGCTTCATATGCAGGTCTTCCTCCCCGTCAAAAAGAAGGATGGTTCTCTTCGGTCCTGTATACACTACCGGGGTCTCAACCAGATCACGGTGAAAAATAAGTATCCATTGCCATTGATCTCAGAATTATTTGACCGTATACGTGGTGCCAAGATTTTTTCCAAGTTAGACCTGCGGGGGGCTTACAACCTAATCCGCATTCGCCAGGGTGACGAATGGAAGACGGCATTTAACACCCGGGACGGACACTATGAATATCTAGTAATGCCCTTCGTTTGTGTAATGCTCCTGCAGTCTTCCAAGAGTTTATTAATGACATTTTCCGTGACTTCCTCTATGTTTGTGTAGTAGTCTATCTTGATGACATCTTGATTTTTCTCCAGATCGTAAGACTCATCAGAGACATGTCCATCAAGTCTTGCTGCGGTTAAGGGAGAATCAGCTGTATGCCAAGTTGGAGACGTATGTGTTTGAGAGAGATGCGCCACCCTTCCTGGGCTACATCATCTCGAATAGAGGTCTCAAGATGGGTCCTGAAAAGGTAAAGTCCGTCCTGGAATGGCCACGTCCTCAAGGCTTGAGGGCCATACAGCGCTTTCTGGGATTCGCCAATTTTTACAGACAGTTCATGCCAACCTTATCTTCACTGACATCTCCTATCTCTAACTTCACCAAGAAGGGCATGAATGCCAAGGTGTGGACTCCTGAGGCAGAGTCTGCATTCAATACCCTGAAGAGTACCTTCACGTCAGCCTCTATCCTCCATCCTCCAGACGTTTCCCTACAGTTCTCGTTGGAGGTGGACACCTCCTCTGTCGGTGCTGGTGCACTCCTGTTCCAAAGAGGTTCCAAGGGCAAGTCTAGGGTATGTGGATATTTCTCTAAGCTTTTCTCTTCCGCAGAGCACAACTACTCGATTAGGGATCGGGAGTTACTGGCCATCAAACTGGCCCTGGAGGAGTGGAGACATCTACTAGAGGGCGCAGCTCACACCATCCTGATTTTTACGGACCACAAGAACCTCACCTACCTCCAGACAGCCCAACGGCTGAATCCTCGTCAGGCCAGGTGGTCACTGTTCTTTGCCAGGTTCCAATTTGAGCTCCATTATCGCCCGGCTGACAAGAATGTGAGGGCCGATGCCTTGTCCAGGTCTTTTGAGACAGAAGACACCATGGAGATGCCCCAGAATATTGTCGACCCGTCCTGTATTGTCTCAGTCAATCCACTGCAAGTTGAGGACATCCCTCCAGGGAGGACTTTTGTGCGCATGGCTGACCGTAGGAGAGTCCTTCGCTGGGGACACACCTCTAGACTGGCTGGTCACGCGGGGATCCGTAAAACCCAGGATTTGATTGCCCGTCATTTCTGGTGGCCCACGCTGCCCAAGAATGTTATGGACTTTGTTTCCTCCTTCTCTGTGTGTGCAGCTAACAAGGTCGCTCACTCCAAACCCGCTGATCTGCTTCAGCCATTGCCTGTGCCCGATGCTCCCTGGCAGCATATAGCTATGGACTTTGTTACTGACCTGCCTCTCTCTGCCGGATGCAGTACTGTCTGGGTGGTGGTGGATCGATTTTCGAAAATGGCTCACTTCGTTACTCTGACCGGCCTTCCGTCTGCTCCTCAACTGGCCAAGCTGTTTATCCAACACATCTTCCACCTGCACGGCTTGCCGCAGCATATTGTGTCTGATCGGGGGGTTTAGTTCACCTCGAGGTTCTGGAGAGCCCTCTGCGGACTTCTAGGTGTGAAGTTGGGCTTTTCCTCGGCCTACCATCCTCAGTCCAAAGGACAGGTCGAGAGGATCAATCAAATCTTGGAGAACTACCTGCGTCACTTTGTCTCTAGGCAGCATGATGACTGGGTGCAGTTGCTTCCGTGGGCTGAATTCTCCTACAACAATCATACCAGCGAGTCCACAAGGAACACTCCGTTCTTCATAATCCTGGCCCAACACCCACGAATACCTCTCCCTGTTTCTGATTCATCCAAGGTACCAGCTGCTGACGCGGCCTTTAGGGACTTTTTACAGATTTGGCGGCAGACTCGATATTCCATCCTGCTGGCAGTTGACCGTATGAAACGGAGGGCGGACACAAGGAGAAGTGAACCGCCTCAGTTTCTTCCTGGCACAAAGGTCTGGCTGTCCTCCAGGAACATTCGACTAAGGGTGCAGTCATGCAAGTTTGCTCCCAGGTTCCTCGGACCATTCGAGATCCTACAACAGATCAATCCTGTTGCCTAGAAGCTCGGCTGCCTCCTACCCTCAAGATCCCCAACTCCTTCCATGTGTCCCTCCTGAAACCAGTGGTCCTGAATTGCTGCACCAAGACTCCTAGCCCTGTGGTTGTTGCCAGCAGCCCTTCAGAAATCTTTGAGGTTCTAGAGATCCTAGACTCCAAAAGAGTGGCAGGAAAGACCTTTTATTTGGTGGATTGGAGGGTATTTGGTCCTGAAGAGAGGTCTTGGGAGCCAGAGGAGAACCTCATTGCTCCTGCTCTTCTGAAAAAGTTTATCTCTCGCTCTGGTCCCAAGAAGAGGGGGCGTAAGAGGGGGGATACTGTAATGTCCGTGGCTGTGGACTGTCACATCCGTTCTCCCCCTGACAGCCGCAGCCACGAGTCGGCAAGCACTGGCCCCAGTCTCCTCCTCAGGAGGAGCCAGCGCTCGCATCTACTCAGCGCAGCTGGATCCCGTAAGTTGCGCGCGCACGCTCGTGCCTGCTCTTAAAGGGGCAGCGAGCGCACAGGACCTTGTTCATGAACCTTGAACCGTGAGTACTGTGGACTATAAGAGAGGTCCAGCCCCCTAGTTCTTTGCCTGAGCTTTGTGTATTCCTAGTCTGTCTTGCATATGGCCTCCTAGTGTTTAATGCTCCCAGTGTTCCTGTTCCTGTATCCTATACCTGTGTCATGCTGTGCTGTATACCACGCCTGTCCTGCTTCTCCAAGCCTGCCTTGCTACTGTCCGAGCTGCCACAAGTACCTATACGAACTATAGACTTTGACTTGCGTGCTGTTGGCCAACTGCCTTACCGCCAAGACGGTACGGCCCAGTGGGTCCACAAACCCAATGTGACATCTGCCATAGTATTCAGTTATATCTTATGACACAGATACAATTGAATATGGCATTTGTCAGGATGCATCCCGGGACAGTAATTTTCTGGGGCTGTCTCTGTAAATTCGGGACAGTCCAGGCAAATCCGGGACTGTTGGCAACTATGAATTGTGGAATTTGAATGGCACCTCCTTAATCTATTTAGATTCAGTAAACATGTTGTTTCCTTACTCATAAAATACTGTATGTTAATAGCTTAATTAAGAAGTTAAAGGGGTTTTCCCACAAAACACATGTATCCCCTATCCACAGGATAGGGGATACATGTGTGATCGCTGAGGGTCCAACCGATAAGGAGAACTGGGAACCAAAAGTCCCCCGAAGTGCCACTTGAGAAGTATGGGACGTTCGGGGTCTGTGTCCAACTTGTGTCCGGCAGCTCCATAGAAATGAATGGAGTGCCGGTCACTCATGCGCACGGCGCTCAATTCATTTCTAAGGAGCTGCCGGACACAGACCCCGGATGTCCCATGCTTCTCATGGAGCACTTTGGGGGACTTTCGATCCCCCGTTTTCCTTATCGCTGGGGGGTCCCAGCAGTCGGACCCCCAGCAATCACACGTGTATCCCCTATCCTGCGGATAGGGGATACAAGTGTTTTGTGGGATAACCCCTTTAACCTGCCTTCTAACATATTAGGATTTGTGTCATGATGCAGACGTCACTTGAGACGAAGTAGATAAATCAATAGCTATAATAACTGAGGACATTTCCATAGTGATAAACACATCAATCAAACATGTGCATTACTGTTTTGCTTTTGCTTTTGCAATTAATTAATATTCTTCTGTGTATTTGGGCCGCGTTCCTTTGAACCTGCCAAGAAAATCATGACCGAATGAGCCAGACAACCAATAAAAGCACCAGGCTTCCTTACATCAAAGAAAATTAATTAATGGGTTGATTTGTATAAATATGTAAATGTACTTAATAATCTTTTTATACAGAATTACAGCATCCCATGAGATAATACACATTTAGCGGTAAGCTGTTTCAAGCTAGAAAAACATTATGATTTGGTGACCTCATGGGATCAGTATTTATGAAAATGCTACTACACTATATGGCAATTAATGAGTAAATGCCATTTTAATTTTAATCCATGAAGCAGTATCTCAAGTAATAATAGGTAATATTAAATATTAAAGTTTGTCAGAATTCCCTGAGCTTCCATCATTACTTAGTACTATAGTAAACTGTCACAGATATTTAACTTTTGCTCCATTATATGAACCTAAAATTGCTATGGACAGTTGTGACTGTAAAAAATCTTACCGAACAGAATGGGTATTCTATTTCTAAGACTTATGGTATTTGACCCAATGAACGTTGTATTTATTTATTTCTGTTACTTATATAGCGCCAGTATATTCCGCAACGCTGTACAGAGCTCCTCACTTACTGTCCCCATTGTGGCTCACAATTAACTTCCCTATTAGTATGTTTTTGGGGTGTAGGAGGAAACCAGAGTAACCGGAGAAAACCCACGCAAACACGGGGAGAACATACAAACTCCATGCATGTTGTATTCTGCTGTTACAACGGCTGACATCACTAAAAACCTAATGATGTTTGAACTCCATTGGGATAAAGGTACTTACTAAGACGAGCTTGGACGATTCTGTATTATACCATATGTGGAATGTATATGTGTAAGTATGAGGGTAACGCCTACTCTCATATTATGTTAAATATAGTAAAGTACTGCCATTCATGGGAGAGGCTCATTTTGAACACCAATGCTGCGTGTCATGGCCTCTCTCAAACCTCCAGAGAGAGAGAGAGTATTAATTGATTTGGAACTCATAGACAATTGCAGATAACAGTCCTATGTTAAAGGACAAAGTAAATTCTGCAGCAACAATAGCATCGTTGAGTTCTATTATCATTATCCCTTGGACAAGAAAAGGTTGTGCACCTCTGATCTAGAGAAATGAAGGTTTCTTTTTCATTATAGAAAGGTTTTATTTTCTAAAAGAGCAGCGAAAATATGAAACTCTCAGTCAAAGGAAGTTATCTTGGTTAATTTTTTAGATCACACGGTCTTGTTCAGCTTGTCTGCTGAGAGCTGAAGAGTGCGCGAGCACACGTTTTCCTCTCTCCAACTCTTGCTGTGACACTGTCAGTAGCTGATTGGACAGTGTCACAGCAATGTTACACGCCCCCTTGCCAATTACATGGCCAATTGACAGTTCAGATTCCTAAGTGGAATCCCGCTTTTCACCATGTAAAAAAGCTTGGGAGACTGACCTTGGTATAGAGCGATTGCGCTGTTCCCAGCCATTTAACCCCTCAAATGCTGCGGTCAATAGTGACTGCAGCATCTGAAACATTGAAAAGAGGGGGTGGCCCCCACCTACAGCTCATCGGTGCCGCCACACCGCGATGGGGGGGGGCACAGGTGGATGTCATGGCAGCCCGGGGGCCTAATGAAGCAGGAAGCTGAGCGCAGTATAATTCTTCCCCATAAACCTGCCCCCGCTAATTCAAAAGTGATTGGCCGACGCTGAAGGGTGGGGTATTCTACAAGGGCAGTCTGAGCATCTTACTGACAGCCGACGGCTCTATAGGGGGGATTAATCTTCCCCATAGAGTCCTCACTAGCTACCATACTGCAAGGTTAGTGGGGTCTGAGCGTCTGACTGACTGCTGAGGACTCTAAGGGGAATCCACCCCCTTAGAGCCCTTAGCAGTCAGTTAAACGCCCAGACCCCCACCTTGCAGTATAGTATTTAGTGAGGGCTCTATGGGGGGATTATTCAGCCCCATAGAGCCCTCAGCTGTCAGTAAGATGCTCAGACAACCCCCCCATTACTTAAATTAGTCGGGGCAGGTAGCTGAGCGCAGTATAGCTCCCCCCACAGCACTGCCCCACAGCAGTCAGTCAGTACACTCCTTGCAGTATAATCCCCCCATAGCACCCTCAGTAGTTATTATACTGCAAGGGGGGGGGGGGTTCAGTGTGATTGGTGCCACTTTCTAATTACTTTTTATTAAAAATTGTTTTTACATTTTGAGATACAGCTGCTTTGTATCCTGTATACAGAGCAGCTGTATATAGAGCTGAATCCTGTATCCATCAGGTCAGCGTGACTGACTGATTCAGTGTCAGCGGGTCCTGCAGGATCAAGCTGTTACCGATCACCTCTAAGTTCATAACTTAGATGTGATCCATAATTGGCGACGGATACAGGATTCAGCGCTATATACAGCTGCTCTGTATACAAGAAACAAAGCAGCTGTATCTCAAAAAGTAACAATAAAAAAGTAATAAAAAGTAATTAAAACTTGCACCAATCGCATTGAGATATATATATATATATATATATATATATATATATATATATATATAAAAAATATGTTTTTAAAGGTGTACATAGCCTTTGAACTGTAGCTAAACTTTTATCATGTCATAGTGACATGTCAGAAGTTTTCATCGGTGGGGGACCGAGCACTGAGACCCCCAACGATCGCTAAAACGAAGCAGCAGTAGTGCTCGGGTGAGCGCTGTGCCGCTTCATTTATGATCGACTTTCATCCGAGTGAGCGGTGTACGAACTCATAGACTTTCTATTGAGCCTGTACACTGCTCCAAGGAAAGCCAAAACAGAATTGAAGCGGCACACCGCTAACCCGAGCACTTCTGCTGCTTTGTTTTAGCGACTAGTGGGGGGTCTCAGTGTTCGGACCCCACTGATCAAAACTTCTGACATGTCAAAACTTTTTTAAAAAGTTGTTACACTTTAAAGAGAACCTTTCACCTGCCCATAGATGTGCATTTGAGTGCAGCATGTAATGGTCAGGGCTGCACAAACTCTGGGGCACTTACATAGTTACATAGTTAGTACGGCTGAAAAAAGACACATCCCCGTCAAGTTCAACCAAGGGAAGGGAAACATTTCTACACATAGGAGCTAATATATTTTTGTTCTAGGAATTTATCTAAGCCTTTTTTAAAGCCATCTACTGTCCCTGCTGAGACCAGCTCCTGCGGAAGACTATTCCATAGATTCACAGTTCTCACAGTAAAGAAAGCTTGTCACCTCTGCAGGTTGAACCTTTTTTCTCCAGACGGAGGGAGTGCCCCCTTGTTTTTTGAGTGGGTTTTACATGGAATAGGATTTCACCATATTTTTTGTATGTGCCATTAATATATTTATATAAATTAAATTATATAAATTAATATATTTATATAAATTAATCATTTACATTTTTTTTTACTACCCTCTTTCCTTATTTAGATATTGGTGCCGTAATATTTGGAGCCCGATATTTAAACAACCCGTCAATGGGGCGGTAATTGGCACGGGGGCGTGTAACATCGCTGTGACACTGTCCAATCAGCTACAGACAGTGTCAAAATAAAGAGCTGGAGAGAGGATAGCGTGTGCGCGTGCACGTTCTCACACTTTAGCTCTCGGCAGGCAAGTGCAAGACTGTGTGATCTCTCGCGAGAGATGAGTCTTGTCTTCCTTGTCTGCCGAGAGCTAAAGAGTGAGAGGGTGCGTGTGCGCACAGCTCCGATACCATGGAACAGAAGAAGAAGAATTCACACACTTCTTCTCCTCTTCTGTTCCGTAGTGGTGGCGGAGCTGTGCACTCGCGCGCACACGCTCTCCTCTCTCCAGCTCTTGCTGTGACACTGTCCGTAGCTAGTTGGACAGTGTCACTGTAATGTCGGGGTGGGGAGACAGACAGGTGAGCCCTAATCTACCTGCCACTCAGTCCCTGCCTACTTGTATGGCCTGTTCTAGATGACGGCGTACAACTGGGCGACGGTCCCTACGCTCAATAAGTGCACGACAGACAAACAGACAAGGGTACACAGAAGCTAAGGGAAATGGGCAGTTGCCCACGGCAACACCGTGAGCAACAAGAGTAGTCAATGAGCCGAGTCAAACCAGGAGTGTACGAGGTACCAAATGCAGAGCAGGAGCATAGTCATTAAAACCAGGGTCAATTTGAAGCAGAGGTCAATAGTACTAGCAGGAACAGCATAGCCAGGAAACAAGACAGAATCACAGGCAAAGGAAGAGCAGGAAATGAAGGTATAAATAGACCGAGGGTGGGCGCTAGCTCCGTCTGGCCAGGCTGTGACAGGTTCTCCCACTCCTCAGCCTACCAGCCTGAGTGGTAGCAGATTGAGTCACTCTATCAGACCTAGGAGCAGATGCAGACTGATTAACCACGGGCGTCGACACAGAAGCTGTGTCTAGCAGATCCTTTAAAGTCACAGCGATGTTATTTAAATATCGGGTGCCAAGGAGGATAGGAAAAAAATTTAAAGTGCCCCAGATTTTGTGCAGCCCTCCCCATTAGATGCTGCACACGTATGGGCAGATGAAAGGTTCACTTTAAGGCCCCATGCACACGACAGTATTTTTTCCCTCCCATAAAATACTGGCGTAAATATGGGTCATTTGTCACCCATATTCCACCCATATTTACGGACCCGTGCCTGTAAATACGGGTCCGTTGTCACCGGTATTCCACCCATATGTATGGACCCGTTTTCTCTGCTATATTGCACTGCACTAATCGGCAGCCCCTTCTCTCTATCCAGCACTGATCGCCAGCCCCTTCTCTCTATCCAGCTCTGACCGGCAGCTTCTATTTATCCAGCTCTGATCAGCAGCCTCTTCTGTCTATCAGTGCTGGATAGAGAGAAGTGGCAGCCCTTTCGGGCTGAGTTTCCGCAGCAGAATGCAGCAATAGAAATAAAAAGAAGTTCATACATACCCCGGCCGTTGTCTTGGTGATGCGTTCCTCTTTTGACATCCAGTCCAACCTCACTGGATACCGCGGCAGTCCATGTGACCACTGTAGCCTGTGATTGGCTGCGGCGGTCAACGTTATCCCAGGAGGCCGGACTGGAGGAAGAAGCAGGGAGATCTGGGTTAGTATGAACTTTTTTTTGTTGCAGGTTTTTACTCACTGTCCAGTTGTAGTCACTGTCCAGGCTGCTGAAAGAGTTACTGCCGATCAGTGCAGCCCCTTCTCTCTCTCCTGCACTGAACGTTTAACTCTTTCAGCACCCTGGACAGTTACTACCGCTGGACAGTGAGTATCATGCCTAGCAACGCTCCCGTAATTACGGGTACAAACACAAAGCCACCCGTAATTATGGGAGCCCCATAAACTTTTATGGGCCTGCCCGTGCCGTCCTGCCCGGCCTGAAAAAGGACATGTTCTATATTTTTCAACGGCCTGGGCACCTTCCCGTAAGCAAACGGGAAGGTACCCGTGGCAAATAGAAGTCTATGGGCCCGTAATTCCGGACCGTAATTACGGCCCATAATTACGGGCATTTTTACTGTTATGTGCAGGGGCCTAAAGGAAAGGTGGTATAATTTTTTCATTTTTTATTTTATTTTATATGTTTTACTTTATGGGCCTAATTTTTCAATTTTTTTTTTAACCCCTTCCCGCTCCTGGACATACTATTAGGTCATGGTAGCTGTATCGTTCGCGCTCCATGACCTAATAGTACGTCTCGGGAGTAACGGCCGTTTCGGCTGTCCTCCCGACACATACAGGAGTGTGACAGCTGCTGTCTCGTACAGCACCTGTCACAGCTCCTACAGCGGGGACCGATCGCTGTGTCCCCCCTGATTCACCCCTTAAATGCCGCGTTCAATAGAGATCACGGCTTTTTAGGGGTTAAGCTGCCACCGCCGGCCTGCTACAATGGCGTCCGGCTATGCCATCGACGGTAGCCTAGTGGGTCCTGACTAAGTCAGGACCCACTATGCTTGCTGTCAGTGAGTAGCTGACAGTTCTAATACACTGCACTACGCATGTAGTGCAGTGTATTAGAATTGCGATCAGGGCCCCCTGCCCTCAAGTCCCCTAGTGGGACAAAGTAATAAAGTTAAAAAAAAGATGTGTAAATAAGAAAATAAAAGTAATAAAAGTATAAATCCCCCCTTTTCCCTTATCAGTCCTTTATTATTAATAAAAATATATAAACAAATAAACTATACATTATTGGTATCGCCGCGTCCGTAACGGCCTGAACTACAAAATGATTTCGTTATTTATCCCGCACGGTGAACGCCGTAAAAGAAAATAATAATAAACCGTAACACAATCACAATTGTTTGGTCACTTCACCTCCCAAAAAATGGAATAAAAAGAGATCAAAAAGTCGCATGTACCTAAAAAAGATACTAATCGAAACTACAGTTCGTTACGCAAAAAATAAGTCTTCACACGGCTTTATTGATTGAAAAATAAAGTTCTGGCGCTTAGAATATGGCAACACAAAAAGTGAATGATTTTTTTACAAAACGTCTTTTATTTTGCAAACGCCATAAGACATAAAAAAAAAACCATAAACATATGGTATCGCCATAATCGTATCGCCCCCGCAGAATAAAAACTGATCAAAAAGCCGCATGCACCCCAAGAAAACTATAATGGATTCCTCAAGGGGTCTAGTTTCCACTGTTTTGGCACCACAAGACCTCTTCAAACCGGACATGATGCCTAAAAAAGAGGCCTCAAAATCCACTAGGTGCGCATTTGCTTCGGAGGCCGGTGCTTCAGTCCATTAGCGCACTAGGGCCACATGTGGGATATTTCTCAAAACTGCAGAATCTGGGCAATACGTATTAAGTTGCGTTTCTCTGATAAAACCTTTTGTGTTATAAAAAAATGGTATAAAGAGGATTTTCTGACAAAAAAAAAAATTTAAATTTCACCTCTACTTTGCTCTAAATTTCTGTGAAACACCTAAAGGGTTCATAAACTTTCTAAATGCTGTTGTGAATACTTAGAGGTGTCTAGTTTCTAAAATGGGGTGCTTGATAGGGGTTTCTAATATATGGGCCCCTTAAAGCAACTTCAGAACTGAACTGTAACCTAAAAAAAGAAATAAATTAGGAAATACTTTGCTTCTTACATTATACTGATAATGAGCTGTGCCCACCTCGAGATGACCCCAGTTGTGACCGTTTGTATAAACGGAGACCCCTATTAGACCGTTTCAGTGCCCGGTTTTCCCAAGCATACACCCCCGAGAAGTGTTTTCTATTGATGAGTCCCTGGTACATTTTAAAGGGAGGGTTCAATTCCGCGAGTACCTGCCGGGTAAGAGGGCAAGGTATGGCGTGAAGATGTATAAGCTGTGTGAGAGTGCATCAGGGTATACCTACAGATTTAGGATATATGAAGGAAAGGCCACCCCCAAACCAGACTGCATCCTGGACTACAATAGGTGCATGGGAGGGGTGGACTTGTCCGATCAAGTCCTGAAGCCCTACATCGCCATGCGGTGTGGTATAAGAAGCTGGCCGTGCACATTATACAGATGGCATTGTACAATGTGTATTAGCTACGTCGATGTGCAGGCCAGATGGGAACTTTCCTGGAATTTCAAGAGGTGGTTATCAAGAAACTAATTTTTAGGGACCAAGAAGGGGGGGCACCCAGTACTTCTGGAAGCGAGGCCACACGCATCATACCAGGGCAGCACTTTCCAGGAGAAGTTCCCCAAACTGGCAAGAAGGGAAAAGTCTGCTATAAGAGGGGGAAAAGGGAGGACACAATATATCAATGTGACACGTGTCCCGAAAAACCAGAGCTCTGTATGAAAGAGTGTTTTAAAGTTGATCATACATCACTTGGTTTATAATTTATCCCAATTTTACTTACCCTGATGTACTCCACACAGCTTATCAACCCTTGTCTTTCCCCTCTAGGCCACGCTGTGTGCCAAGGCAGCTGATAACAGCCACATGTAGGGTATTGCCATACCCGGGAGAACCCACATTACAGTTTATGGGGTGTAGGTCTCCGGTCAAAATGCTCACTACACCTCTAGATGAATGCCTTAAGGGTGTAGTTTTTAAAACGGGGTCACTTCTTGCGGGTTTCAACTGAACTGGTACATCAGGGGCTTCTGCATACATGACTTCGCACCAGAAAATTCCCAGTAGGCCAAATGGTGGTCCTTTCCTTCTGAGCCCTCCCATGGGCCCAAACCACAGTTTATCAACACAAATGGGGTATTGCGGCACTCAGAATGGGGTATTTTGTTTCTTGTCAAAATAAGAAATTTTCAGCCAAAACTAAATATTATTGGAAAAAAATTATTTTGTTTTAATTCCCAGCCCAATTCAAATACGTTCTGTGAAAAAACTATGGGGTCAAAATGGTCACAACACCCATAAATGAATTCCTTGAGGGGTGTAGTTTCCAAAATGGGGTCATTTCTGGTTGGTTTCCATTGCTTTGATACCTCTGGGGCTCTGCAAATGCGACATGGCACCCGAAAACCAATCCAGCAAAATCTGGACTCCAAAGAACAAATAGCGCTCCTTTCCTTCTGAGCCCTCCCATGGGCCCAAACGGCAGTTTATCACCACAAATGGGGTATTGCCGCACTCAGGAGAAATTGGGCAACAAAATTGAGTATTTTTTTCCCTGTAAAAATAAGAATTTTTTATAAAAAATGACATCTTATTGGAAAAAATATATTTTTTTAAATTTCACAGCCCAATTCAAATAGGTGCTGTGAAAAAACTGTGCGCTCAAAATTGTAACAACAACCATATTTGAATTCCTTGAGTGGTGTAGTTTCCAAAATAGGGTCACTTTTGGTGGGTTTCCATTGCTTTGATACCTCTGGGGCTCTGCAAATGCGACATGGCACCCGAAAACTAATCCAGCTAATCTGGACTCCAACAAACAGATAGCGCTCCTTTCCTCCTGAGCCCTCCCATGGGCCCAAACGGCAGTTTATCACCACAAATGGGGTATTGCCGCACTAAGGACAAATTGGGCAACAAAATGGGGTATTTTGTTCCCTGTTAAAATAAGAAATTTTGATCACAAATGACATTTTATTGGAAAAAAATGACATTTTTTTAATTTCACAGCCCAATTCAAATAGGTGCTGTGAAAAAACTGTGCGATCAAAATGATAACAACAACCATAAATTAATTCCTTGAGGGGTGTAGTTTCCAAAATGGGGTCACTATTGGGGGATTGCTACTGTTTTGGCACCTCAACACCTTTTCAAACCTGGCATGCTGCCTAAAATATATTCTAATAAAAAAGAGGCCTCAAAATGCACTAGGTGCTTCTTTGCTTCTAGGGCTTGTGTTTTATTCCACGAGCGCAGTAGAGCCACATGTGGTACATTTCTAAAAACTGCAGAATCTGGACAATACATATTTAGTAGTGTTTCTCTGGAAAAAACCTTCTGTGTTACAGAATTTTTTTTTAATAAAATTGAAATTCAGCAAGAAAAATGAAATGTGCAAATTTCACCTCCACTTTGCTTTAACCCCTTAAGGACGCAGCCTAGTTTGGGCCTTAAGGCTCAGAGCCCATTTTTCAAATCTGACATATTTCACTTTATGTGGTAATAACGTCGGAATGCTTAAACCTATCCAAGCGATTCTGAGATTGTTTTCTCGTGACACTTTGGGCTTCATGTTCGTGGTAAAATTTGGTCGATATATTCAGTCTTTATTTGTGAAAAATTGCAAAATTTAGAGAAAATTTACAAAAAATAGCATTTTTCAGAATTTAAATGCATCTGCTTGAAAAACAGACGGTTATACCACCCAAAATAGTTACTAGTTCACATTTCCCATATGTCTACTTTTGATTGGCATCGTTTTTTGAACATTCTTTTATTTTTCTTGGACGTTACAAGGCTTAGAACATAAACAGCAATTTCTCATATTCTTAAGAAAATTTCAAAAGCCTTTTTTTGAAGGTGCCAGTTCAGTTCTGAAGTGGATTTGAGGGGACTATGTGTTAGAAACCCCCATAAAACACCCCATTTTAAAAACTAGACCCCTCAAAGTATTCAAAACAGCATATAGAAAGTTTTTTAACCCTTCAGGCATTTCACAGGAATTAAAGCAAAGTGGAAATTAAATTTGCAAATTTCATTTTTTCTGCTGAATTTCAATTTTATTCAATTTTTTTTTTAGTAACAGAGAAGGTTTTACCAGAGAAACACTACTAAATATGTATTCTCCAGATTCTGCAGTTTTTAGAAATGTCCCACATGTGGCCCTACTGCGCTCGTGGACTAAAACACAAGCCCTAGAAGCAAAGAAGCACCTAGTGCATTTTGAGGCCTCTTTTTTATTAGAATATATTTTAGGCAGCATGCCAGGTTTGAAGAGGTGTTGAGGTATCAAAACAATGGAAACCCACCAGAAGTGACCCCATTTTGGAAATTACACCCCTCAAGGAATTCATTTATGGTTTTTGTTATCATTTTGACCGCACAGTTTTTTCACATCACCTATTTGAATTGGGCTGTGAAATGAAAAAAATGATATTTTTTCCAATAAAATGTCATTTTTGATCAAATTTTCTTATTTTCACAGGGAACAACATACCCCATTTTGTTGCCCAATTTGTCCTTAGTGCGGCAATACCCCATTTGTGGTGATAAACTGCCGTTTGGGCCCATGGGAGGGCTCAGAAGGAAAGGAGCGCTATGTGTTTGTTGGAGTCCAGATTTTGCTGGATTGGTTTTCGGGTGCCATGTCGCATTTGCAGAGCCCCAGAGGTATCAAAGCAATGGAAACCCACCAGAAGTGACCCCATTTTGGAAACTACACCCCTCAAGGAATTCATTTATGGTTTTTGTTATCATTTTGACCGCACAGGTTTTTCACAGCACCTATTTGAATTGGGCTGTGAAATGAAAAAAATTATATTTTTTCCAATAAGATGTCATTTTTGATCAAAATTTCTTATTTTCACAGGGAACAACATACCCCATTTTGTTGCCCAATTTGTCCTTAGTGCGGCAATACCCCATTTGTGGTGATAAACTGCCGTTTGGGCCCATGGGAGGGCTCAGAAGGAAAGGACCACCATTTGGCCTACTGGAGCTTTTCTGGTGCTAAGTCATGTGTGCAGAAGCCCCTGAGGTACCAGTACAGTTGAAACCCCCGAGAAGTGACCCCATTTTAAAAACTACACCCCTTAAGACATTCATCTAGAGGTGTAGTGAGCATTTTGACCCCACAGGTACTGTGTAAAAGATAATGCGCAGCAGATGGTGCAGTGTGAGATTTGCAATTTTATATATGTATATGCCATTTCAGTGTCCAATATAGTGTGCCCAGCATGCGCCACCGGAGATATACACCCCTTAAATTGTAATGTGGGTTCTCCTGGGTACGACAATACCCTACATGTGGCTGTTATCAGCTGCCTGGGCATACGGCAGGGCTCAGAAGGGAAAGATGAGGGGGGTAAGCTGTGCGGAGTGCATCAGGGTAAATTGAAAATCAAGGGATGTATGATACATTTTAAAACAATCTTTTATACAGAGCCCTGGTTTTTCGGGACACGTGTCACATTGGTATATTGTGTTCTTCCTTATCCCCCTCTTATAGCAGACTCTGCACCTCTTTTGACTCTTTCCCTTTCCACCGGTTTGGGGACCTTCTCCTGGAAAGTGTTGCCCTGGTACGATGCGCCCCCCCTTCCTGGTCCCTAAAGATTAGATCTTGAAATTCCAGGAAAGTTCCCCTCTGGCCTGCACATCGACGTAGCACATACGCATTGTACAAAGCCATCTGTATGATGTGCCCGGCCAGCTTCTTATACCTCACCGCATGGCGCTGTAGGGCTTCAGGACTTGATTTGACAAGTCCATCCCTCCCATGTACCTATTGTAGTCCAGGATGCAGTCTGGTTTGGGGGTGGCCTTTCCTTCATATATCCTAAACCTGTAGGTATACCCTGATGCACTCTCGCAGCTTATACATCTTCACGCCATACCTTGCCCTCTTACCTGGCAGGTACTGGCGGAATTGAACCCTCCCTTTAAAATGTACCAGGGACTCATCAATAGAAAAACACTTCTCGGGGGTGTATGCTTGGGAAAACCGGGCACTGGAACGGTCTAATAGGGGTCTCCGTTTATACAAACGGTCAAAACTGGGGTCATCTCGGAGTGGGCACGGCTCATTATCAGTATAATGTAAGAAGCGAAGTATTGCCTCATTTATTTATTTTTTTAGGTTCCAGTTCATTTCTGAAGTTGCTTTGAGGGGCCCATATATTAGAAACCCCTATCAAACACCCCATTTTAGAAACTAGACCCCTCAAAGTATTCACAACAGCATTTAGAAAGTTTATGAACCCTTTAGGTGTTTCACAGAAATTTAGAGCAAAGTAGAGGTGACATTTACTCTTTTTATACCATTTTTTTTATAACACAAAAGGATTTATCAGAGAAACGCAACTCAATACTTATTGCCCAGATTCTGCAGTTTAGAGAAATATCCCACATGTGGCCCTCGGGCGGTAATGGACTGAAGCACCGGCCTCCGAAGCAAAGGAGCACCTAGCGGATTTTGAGCCCTCTTTTTTATTAGGCACCATGTCCGGTTTGAAGAGGTCTTGTGGTGCCAAAACATTGGAAACCCCCCAAAAGTGACCCCAATTTGGAAACTAGACCCCTTGAGGAATCCATTGTAGTTTTCATGGGGTGCATGCGGCTTTTTGATCAGTTTTTATTCCATTTTTAGGTGGCGTGGTGACTAATAAACAGCAATTCTACTATTGTTTTTGTATACTTTTTTTTTTACAGCGTTCACCGTGCGCTATAAATGATATATTAACTTTATTCTGCGGGGCGATACGATCACGGCGATACCAGATGTTTATAGTTTTTTTTTATGTCTTATGGCGTTTGCACAATAAAGTACGTTTTGTAAACAATCATTCACTTTTTGTGTTACCTTATTCTAAGAGCCATAACGTTTTTATTTTTCAATCAATAAAGCCGTGCGAGGACTTATTTTTTGCGTAACGAACTGTATTTTCCATCAGTACCATTTTTAGGTACATGCGACTTTTTGATCTCTTTTTATTCCATTTTTTGGGAGGTGAAGTGACCAAACAATTGTGATTGTGGTACGGTTTATTAATATTTTTTTTTACGGCGTTCACCGTGCGGGATAAATAACAAAATAATATTGTAGTTCAGGCCGTTACGGACGCGGCGATACCAATTATGTATAGTTTATTTGTTTGTTTATATATTTTTATTAATAATAAAGGCCTGATAAGGGAAAAAGTGGGACTTTTACTTTTATTACTTTTAAAACTTTTATTTTCTTATTTTTACACATCTTTTTTTAACTTTTTTTTTACTTTATTACTTTGTCCCACTAGGGGACATGAGGGCAGGAGGCCCTGATCGCTATTCTAATACACTGCACTACATGCGTAGTGCAGTGTATTAGAACTGTCAGCTACTCACTGACAGCAAGCATAGTGGGTCCTGACGTTGTCAGGACCCACTAGGCTTCCGTCTATGGCATAGCCGGACGCCATTGTTTGGTGTCCGGTTGCCATAGTCACCATTGCCGGCCGCTATCGCGTAGCAGGCCGGCGATGGCAGCTTAACCCCTAAAAAGCCGCGATCTCTATAGAACGCGGCTTTTAAGGGGTTAATCAGCGGGGACACAGCGATCGGTCCCCGCTGTAGGAGCTGTGACAGCTGCTGAACAAGACAGCAGCGTCACAGCTCCTGTATGTGTCGGGAGGACGGCCGAAACGGCCGTTACTCCCGAGACGTACTATTACGGCATGGAGCGCTAACGATACAGCTGCCATGACGTAATAGTACGTCAAGGAGCGGGAAGGGGTTAATTCCTGTGAAATGCCTGAATGGTTAAAAAAAAACTTTCTAAATGCTGTTTTGAATACTTTGAGGGGTCTAGTTTTTAAAATGGGGTGTTTTATCAGGGTTTCTAATACATAGGCCCCTCAAAGCCACTTCAGAACTCAAGAGGTACCTTAAAAAAAAGGCTTTTGAAATTCTTAAAAATATGAGAAATTGCTGTTTATGTTCTAAGCCTTGTAACGTCCAAGAAAAATAAAAGAATTTTAAAAAAACGATGCCAATCTAAAGTAGACATATGGGAAATGTGAACTAGTAACTATTTTGAGTGGTATAACCGTCTGTTTTACAAGCAGATGCATTTAAATTTAAAAAAAATGCTATTTTTTAAAAATTTTAAATAAACACTGAATATATCGACCAAATTTTACCACGAACATGAAGCCCAATGTGTCACGAGAAAAAAATCTCAGAATCGCTTGGATAGGTTTAAGCAATACGACGTTATTACCACATTAAGTGAAATATGTCAGATTTGAAAAATGGGCTCTGAGCCTTAAGGCCAAAACCAGGCTGTGTCCTTAACCCCTTCCCGACATTTGACGTACATGTACGTCATGGAAAGCATTGACTTCCCGCAAAATGCCGTACATGTACGTCAAACGTTTGGCACCGGCTCAGAAGCTGAGCCGGTGCCATCATCACCGGATCTCAGCTGTATCTTACAGCTGACATCCGACTGTAACGGCGGGGACCGAAATTAGCTTCGATCCCCGCCATTAACCCCTTAAGTGCAGCGCTCAAACGCGATCGCTGCACTTAAGGTGTTTGCAGCTCATCGGAGCCCCAGCAATGAAATTGCCGGGGTTCCGGTGGCTGCAATGGCAACCGGAGGCCTAATACTGGCCTCCCGGTCTGCCTAGCACCGAAGCCGGTCAAGATCCGCCCGGCGGCGGAGCCTGATCGGCTTCCGTAGCTGCCGGCAAGATGGCGCCGGGTCAGGAGCTGATCCGGCGTCATCAGCGGTGGAGGTCAGCTGTACTGTACAGCTGACATCCACCTGTAACGGCAGGAACCGGAGCTAGCTCCGATCCCTGCCATTAACCCCTTCGATGCAGCAATCGAAAGCGATTGCTGCATCGTAGCGGTTACTAGCAGATCGCCAGCCCTGACAGGCAATCGGGACTGGCGACTGCTGTTATGGCAACAGGAGACACAATGGTCTCCTGCTCTGCCATTACGGAAGCCGATTTAGGCCCCGCCGGGAGGCGAAGCCTAAACGGCTTGCTGTCAGTGAATGACTGACAGATCTAATACATTGCACTACATAGGTAGTGCAATGTATTAGAAAAAAATAAATCTGACCGTTGAACCTTCAAGTCCCCTAGTGGGACTTGAGAAAAAGTGTAAAAAAAGTATAAAAAAGTGTAAAAAAAAGTGCAAAAAATAAAAGTTTGAAAACAATAAAAGTTTCAAGTAATCAAATAAAACACAATCCCCCTTTTACTCTTATCAAGTCCTTTACTATTGAAAAATAATAATAAACCATATGTATTTAGTATCGCCACGACCGTAACGACCGGAGGTATCAAAATATTATATTATTTATTGCACGCGGTGAACAGCGTAAAAAAACCCCGTAAAAAACGTTACCAGAGTTTCTGTTTTTTGGTCACTTTGCCCTACAAATATTACAATAAAGTGATCAAAAAGTCGCACGTATCCAAAAATGGTACCTATAAAAACTATAGCTCGTCCCGCAAAAAACAAGCCCTCATACACGTCCGTCGACAAAAAAATTAAAAAGTTATGGTTCTCACAACTTGGCGACAGAAAAAATACATTCTTTTTACAAAAGTAATTTTATTGTGCAAAAAGTTGTAAAACATAAAAAAGTGCTATAAATTAGGTATCGCCGGAATCGTACTGACCCGCAGAATAAAGTTAACATGTACTTTATAATGCGTGGTGAACGCTGTATAAAAAAAACAAAAAAAGCTGTGCCAGAATTGCGTTTTTTTTGTTTACCTGGCATCCCAAAAAATAGGATAAAAGGTGATCAAAAAGTCACATGTACCCCAAAATGGTACCAATAATAACTACAGCTCGTCCCGCAACAAACCAGCCCTCATACCGCTACGTCTATGAAAAATAAAATTAGTTATGGCTCCAATAAGTCAGGAAATAAAAAAATATGCAGTTGTGCCCGAGGGGAACATTTCTTCAGTTTCAAGAGGCGATTTATCAAGGACCTAAAATTAGGGAACCAGGAAGGGGAGAGCCCAAACATATCCGCTGGAAGCGACGGTGCCCGTATTATACCAGGACAACACTTCCCAGCAAAATTCCCCAAACTACAAAGGCGCGGAGTGTGGACCAAAAGGGGGATAAGAAATGACACCATTTATCAGTGCGACACCGGCCTGTGCAGAAAGGATTGCTTCACAGCGTAACACACATCTATGGATTATTTTTTTTTTTTTATACCACCTGACTATGCCCCTTATATACTCCGCCCCGCTTACATGTACCCCCACATTATAAAACACCAGGAATACTCAAACAAATATAGTACCAAGCAAAATCCGCTCTCCAAAAGCCAAATGGTGCTCCCTCGGCCCTGAACCCTGCAGCGTCCCCAAACAGCAGTTTCCTTCAACATATATGGCATCGTCATACCCGGGAGAACCCTTTTAACAATTTTTGGGGTGTGTGTCTCCAGCGTCATAAGCTGGGCATGACATATTTGCCACTGAATGGCATATCTAGGGAAAAATATACATTTTTAATTTGCACCATCCACAGCGCATTCATTTATGGAAAAGACCTGTGGGTTGAAAATGCTCACTACACCCCTTAATAAATGCCTTGAGGGGTGCAGTTCCATAGTGGGGGTCACTTATCAGGGGTTTCTTTTTATTATTTCACATCTGAGCCTCTGCAGTTGTGAACCAATACTTTGTAAATCGCCAAATTAGGCCTCCACTCCGCATGGTACTCTTCACTTCTGAGCCCTGTCATATGTCCAGACAAAAGATTAGTGCCCCATGTAGGGTGTTTCTAAAACCGGGAAACACCGCATAATAATTAGAGAGCTGTCTTGTTATGGTGGCACAAGCCGGGCACCACATATTGGCATATCTATGGAAAAAAATCCCATTTTCACTCTGCAACATTGAGCGCACACTAATTTCTACAAAACACCTGCAGGGTTAAAATGCTTACTACACCCCTTGGTAAATGCATTGAGGGGTGTAGTTTCCAAAATGGGGTCACTTCTGGGGGGTTTCCACTGTTTTGGGCCCACAGGTGCCCAGAAACCAATCCAGCAACATCTGCACTCCAAATGGCGGTCCTTCCCATCTGAGCCCTGCGGTTTGCCCAAACAGCAGTTTATGACCACATATAGGGTATTGCCGTACTCGGGAGAAATAGCTTTACAAATGTTGGGTTCTTTTTTTCCTTTATTTGTTGAGAAAATGAAAAAATTTGCGCTAAAGCTACGTCTTATTGAAGAAAAAGGATTGTTTTTATTTTCACTGCCTAATTCTAATAAATTCTATGAAACATCTGTGGGGTCAAAATGCTCACTACACCCCTAGATGCATTCCTCAAGAGGTGTAGTTTCCTAAATGGAGTCCCTTTTTGGGCGTTTTCATTGTTTTGTCCCCTCAGGGGCTTTGCAAATGTGACCTGGCCTCCGCAAACCATTCCTGCTAAATGTGATCTCAAAAAGCCAAATAGTGCTCTTTCCCTTCTAAGCCCTGCCGTGTGTCTAAACAGCCGTTTATTACCACATGTGGGGTATTGTTTTACTCGGGAGAAATTGCTTTACAAATTTTGTGGTGCTTTTTCTCCTTCAGTCCTTCTGGAAATGAGAAAAAAATAGCTAAACCTACATTTTCTTTGAAAAAATGTAGATTATTATTTTCAGGGCCTACTTCCAATAATTTCTGCAAAAAAACTGTGGTGTCAAATCGCTCACTATACCCCTAGATAATTTCCTCAATGGGTGTAGTTTCCAAAATGGGGTCACTTGTGGGGGGTTTCCACTGTTTTATCCCCTCAGGGGCTTTGTAAATGTGACATGGCCTCCGAAAACCATTCCTGCTAAATGTGAACTCCAAAAGCCAAATAGCGCTCTTTCCCTTCTCAGCCACGCCGTGTCTCCAAACAACCGTTTATTACCACATATGAGGTATTGTTTTACTCGGGAGAAATTGCTTTACAAATTTTGTGGTGCTTTTTCTCCTTTAGTCCTTGTGGAAATGAGAAAAAAAATCGCTAAACCTACATTTTCTTTGAAGAAATGTTGATTTTAATTTTCACGGCCTACTTCCAATAATTTCTGTAAAAAACCTGTGCGGTCAAAATGCTCACTACATCCCTAGATAATTTCCTTGAGGTGTCTAGTTTCCCAGATGGGGTCACTTTTGGTTGATTTTGACTGTTTTGGCACCGCAAGAGCCCTTCAAACCTGACATGGTGCCTAAAATATGTTCTAACAAAAATAAGGCCCCAAAATCCACTAGGTGCTCCTTTGCTTCTGAGGCCGGTGCTTAAGTCCAGTAGCACGCTACGGCCACATGTGGGATATTTCCTAAAACTGCAGAAACTGTGCAACAAATATTGAGTTGCATTTCTCTGGTAAAACCTTCTGTTTTATAAAAAAAATTGTATTAAAAATGTATTTCTGCAGAAAAATATGAAATTTGTAAATTTCACCTCTACTTTGCTTTAATTCCTGTGAAATGTGTAAAGGGTTAAGACATTTTCTAAATGCTGTTTTGAATACTTTGAGGGGTGAAGTTTTTAAAATGGGGTGACTTTTTTGGGGTTTCTAATATATAAGGCCCTCAAAACCACTTCACAACTGAACTGGCCCCTGTAAAAATAGCCTTTTGAAATTTTCTTGAAAATGTGAGAAATTGCTGCTAAAGTTCTAAGCCTTGTGAGGTCATAGAAAAATAAAAGGATGTTCAAAAAACGATGCCAATCTAAAGTAGACATATGGGTGATGTTAATTAGCAACAATTTTGTGTGGTATAACTGCCTGTCTTACAAGCAGATACATTTAAATTGAGAAAAATGCTAATTTTTGCAATTTTTCGCTAATTTTTGGTGTTTTTCACAATTAAATACTGAACATATCGAGCAAATTTTGCCAGTAACATAAAGTCCAATGTGTCACGAGAAAACAGTCTCAGAATCGCTTGGATAGGTGAAAGCATTCCGGAGTTATTACCACATAAAGTGACACATGTCAGATTTGAAAAATGAGGCTCTGTCAGGAAGGTCAAAAGTGGCTAAAGAGGGAAGGGGTTAAGGGGTTAATATGTTCTCTAAAGTAACTATTTATTTATATGTTTGTACTTCTGTGGGGGTAGCCATCTTTATTTTTATTTTTCATACTGTTAATTTTTGTTTTGCAGGTTCCGCTGGACCATTTGGACTACGTCATAGATCCGTTGGACTATTTAGCTGATTTAAGCTTTTTTTTTTTAAAAAAAAATGGTTAAAGTGGATTGTGTGAAAGTTGTTATTTCAATAAAATTAATTTTTTATGTCTCTATTTTTAAATACTTCATTACTGCCTTAGTAATGGCAGCTGTCTGATTGAGAGCGTCCATTACTAAGAAGGGGCTTAGTGTTAGCCAGTAAAAAGGCTAGAACTAACCCCCTATTATTACCCCGGTACCCACCGCCACAAGGAAAAGCTCCCTCTGTCACCCCATCGGAACCCCCGCAAAGAAATCGCGTGTCACCGTCGGGTTTCCATGGCAGCCAGGGGCCTAACAAAGACCCCCAGGCCTGCCTTCAGCAAATACCTGTTAGGCGATGCCGGAGGCATGACCTAACAGATTGCCTGTCAGTCTTACACTGACAGGCAATAATGCTTTGGTATACTAAGTGAACCAAAGCATTATATATGCGATCAGATGATCGCATAGTAAAGTCCCCTGATGGGACTAAAAAAAATAAATTTTAATCAGTTAAATAAAGTTTGTGAAAAAAATTAATAATTTTTGACCAAAAAGTGGTTTTATTTAGTAAAAGTGTCAAAACAAATAACGCATGCACATATATGATATCCCCGCGATCGTAACAACTTGAACAATAAAATGAACACATTAATTAAACCGCCGGATGAACGGCGTCCAAAAAAAACACAAGAAACAACGGCAAAATTCTCTCTTTTCTCCCATTCTCCCCATAAAAAATTAAATAAAAATTAATCTATAAGTCCTATGCACCCCAAAATAGTACTAATGAAAACTACACATTGGACCGCAAAAATCAAGCCCACATACGGCCACATTGACGGAAAAATAAAAAAATTACGTCTCTTGGAATGCGGCGATGTAAAATCAAGTAATTTTTTTCTAAAAGGCTTTTTATTGTGCAAACGTAGGAAAACATATAAAACCTTTACATATTTGTTATCCCTGTAATCGTGCCGACCCATAGAATAAAGTTAACATGTTATTTCCGCTGCATAGTAAACGGCGTAAATTTATAACGTGAAAATCAATGCTGGAATAGCTGCTTATTTTCAATTCTCTCCTAAAATAAAGTTAATAAAAGTTAATCAATATGTTACAGTGAAGGAAATAAGTATTTGATCCCTTGCTGATTTTGTAAGTTTGCCCACTGTCAAAGACATGAACAGTCTATAATTTTTAGGCTAGTTTAATTTTACCAGTGAGAGATAGATTATATATATATAAAAAAAAAAAGAAAATCACATTGGCAAAATTATTTATATTTATTTGCATTGTGCACAGAGAAATAAGCATTTGATCCCTTTGGCAAACAAGACTTAATACTTGGTGGCAAAACCCTTGTTGGCAAGCACAGCAGTCAGACTTTTTTGTAGTTGATGATGAGGTTTGCACACATGTTAGATGGAATTTTGGCCCACTCCTCTTTGCAGATCATCTGTAAATCATTAAGATTTCGAGGCTGTCGCTTGGCAACTCGGATCTTCAGCTCCCTCCATAAATTTTCAATGGGATTAAGGTCTGGAGACTGGCTAGGCCACCCCATGACCTTAATGTGCTTCTTTTTGAGCCACTCCTTTGTTGCCTTGGCTGTATGTCTCGGGTCATTGTCGCGCTGGAAGACCCAGCCACGAGCCATTTTTAATGTCCTGGTGGAGGGAAGGAGGTTGTCACTCAGGATTTGACGGTACATGGCCCCATCCATTCCCATTGATGCGGTGAAGTAGTCCTGTGCCCTTAGCAGAGAAACACCCCCAAAACATAATGTTTCCACCTCCATGCTTGACAGTGGGGACGGTGTTCTTTGGGTCATAGGCAGCATTTCTCTTCCTCCAAACACGGCGAGTTGAGTTAATGCCAAAGAGCTCAATTTTAGTCTCATCTAACCACAGCACCTTCTCCCAATCACTCTCAGAATCATCCAGATGTTCATTTGCAAACTTCAGATGGACCTGTACATGTGCCTTCTTCAGCAGGGGGACCTTGCGGGCACTGCAGGATTTTAATCCATTACGGTGTAATGTGTTACCAATGGTTTTCTTGGTGACTGTGGTCCCAGCTGCCTTGAGATCATTAACAAGTTCCCCCGTGTAGTTTTCGGCTGAGCTCTCACCTTCCTCAGGATCAAGGATACCCCACGAGGTGAGATTTTGCATGGAGCCCCAGATCGATGTCGATTGACAGTCATTTTGTATGTCTTCCATTTTCTTACTATTGCACCAACAGTTGTCTCCTTCTCACCCAGCATCTTACTTATGGTTTTGTAGCCCATTCCAGCCTTGTGCAGGTCTATGATCTTGTCCCTGACATCCTTAGAAAGCTCTTTGGTCTTGCCCATGTTGTAGAGGTTAGAGTCAGACTGATTAATTGAGTCTGTGGACAGGAGTCTTTTATACAGGTGACCATGTAAGACAGCTGTCTTTAATGCAGGCACCAAGTTGATTTGGAGCGTGTAACTGGTCTGGAGGAGGCTGAACTCAATGGTTGGTAGGGGATCAAATACTTATTTCTCTGTGCACAATGCAAATAAATATATATAATTTTGACAATGTGATTTTCTGTTTTTTTTAAAATATAATCTATCTCTCACTGGTAAAATTAACCTAGCCTAAAAATTCTAGACTGTTCATGACTTTGACAGTGGGCAAACTTACAAAATCAGCAAGGGATCAAATACTTATTTCCTTCACTGTATAAGCATCTAAAAATGGTACAATTTCAAAATGCAACTCGTCCCGCACAAAACAAGCCCTTATACGGCTATGTCGACGGAATAAAAAAAACGTTACGACTCTTGGAATGCAACCGTGAAAAAAACAAAAATAATCCTTGGTCATTAACGTGCAAAATGGCCTTGTCATTAAGGGATTAAACAGCACTTTAACAAATAAACAACAAATGTTTTCCAATTTTACATTTTTTATATATTGCATGTTTGTTGTGTAACGCTAGTAATGACAGACTAGGATAGATTTTGGGGGCGTCTTTTTATAGTTCGCCTCAGGCAGAGGAGCGGCTAGGTTCACCCCTGGCTTTGACGGCCTTATATATTAGAAAGTCCCCATAAATCACCCCATTTTGAAAACTTTACCCCTCAAAGTATTCAAAACAGCATTCAGAAACAGTTTTAACCCTTTAGGTGTGTCACAGGAATTAAAGAAATTTTGAGGTGAAATTTACAAATTTCATTTTTTTGGGCAAAATTCATTTGTAAAACATTTTTTCTGTAACACAAGGTTTTACCCGAGAAATGCAAATAAATATTTATTGCCCAAATTCTGCAATTTTTAGAAATATCCCACATTTGGCATTAGGCCGGATTCACACGAGCGTGTGCTTATGCGCACGCAAAAAATGCGGCGTTTTGCGTGCACAAAAGGCACTTAACAGCTTCGTGTGTCATGATCATATGGTGCGCGGCTGCGTGCTTTTCGCGCAGCCGCCATCATTATGACACTCCGTTTGTATGTTTGTAAACAGAAAAGCACGTGTTGCTTTTCTGGTTTCATTCATACTTTTCACTGCTGTTGCGCGAATCACGCGCATCCCGCGGAAGTGCTTCCGTGTGGTGCGCGTGATTTTCACGCACCCATTGACTTCAATGGGTGCGTGATGCGCAAAATACGCACAAAGAACGGACATGTCGTGAGTTTTACGCAGCGGACTCACGCTGCGTAAAAATCACGGACTGTCTGCACGGCCCCATAGACTAATATAGGTCCGTGCGAGGCGCGTGAAAATCACGCGCGTTGCACGGACGTATATCACGTTCGTCTGAATAAGCCCTTAGTGTGCTACTGGACTGAAGCACAGGCCTCAGAAGCAAAGGAGCACCTAGTGGATTTTGGGGCCTTCTTTTTTTAGAATATATTTTAGGCACCATGTCAGGTTTAAAGAGGTCTTGTGGTGCCAAAACAGTAAAACCCAGCAAAACTTGACCCTATTTTGGAAACTACACCCATCAAGGAATTTATCTAGGGGTATAGTTAGCATTTTGACACCACAGATTTTTTGCAAAATTTATTTGAAGTAGTCTGTGAGGATGAAAATCTACTTTTTTTAAAAAATTAATAAATAAAACATAGAAATCTTTAATTTTTACAAGGAATAAAGGAGAAAAAACACCAAAATATTTCTAAAGTAATTTCTTCAGATTATGGCAATAATATGTGGTAATAAACCACTGTTTGGACCCACAGCAGGGCTCAGAAGAGAAGAAGCACCATTTGGATTTTGGAGTGCTGATTTTGCTGAATTAGTTTTCAGTGCCATGTCGCGTTTGCAATGCACTGGGGGTACCAAAACAGTGGAAACCCCCCAATAATTACCCCATTTTGGAAACTACACCCCTCAAGGATCTTTTCTTGGGGTATACTTGGCATTTTGACCCCACAGTTGTTTTGCTGAATTCATTGGAATTAGTCTGTGAAGATGAAAATCTACTTTTTTACTGAAAAAACTTGGACATTTTTAATATTTACAAGGAATAAAGGAGAAAAACACCCCAACATTTGTAAAGCAATTTCTCCTGATTACAGCAATACCCAATATGTGGTAATAAACCACTGTTTGGACACACGGCAGTGCTCAGAAGGGAAGGAGGGCTATTTGGCTTTTGGAGCTCAAATTGAGCTAAAATTGTTGTCGGGTTCCATGTCGCATTTTCAAAGCCCCTGAGAAACCAAAACAGTGAAAACACAGCAAAAGTGACCCCATTTTGGAAACTACACTACTTAAGGAATCTATCTAGGGGTATAGTGAGCATTTAGACCGCACAGGTCTTTTGCAGAATTTATTAGAATAAGGCCGTGAAAATGAATATCAACATTATTTCGACTAAATTGTTGATTTTTTTTCCTTTTCACAAAGGATAAAGGAGGATAAAGCACCCCTACATTTGTAAAGCAATTTCTCCCGAGTACGGCTATACCCAACATGTGGTCATAAATGCTTTTTATTAGAAATGTATGAACCCTTTCCGGACTGATCCATTTTTTGCTTTTTCGTTTTCGTTTTTCCATTTACTCTTTCCAAGAGCCACAACTTGTTTATTTTCCCGTCAATAGAGCGGTGTGAGGACTTATTTCTTGCGTAAGGAGTTGTAGTTTCTATTGACACCATTTAAAGTACCATATAATGTACTCGGAAAGTGAAAATAAAATTATTTTCAGGCTGAAATTTGAAAAAAACTGCGATTCCTCCATTATTTTTTGGGTTTAGTTTTTTCGGCTTTCACCGTGCAGTAAAAATTACATTTTTTTATGCAACTCAATACGATTACAGTAATACCAAATTTATATAGTTTTTTTTCTATATTTTACTATTTTTACAAAGTAAAAACTATTTGCGGACTCATGGCGGAATTTCTCTATTGACTTCAATGGAGATTCTAATTTCCGCAATGAAGTCCGCAGCTGTCATGCACATGTTATGTGTGCTGCGGATGCGTCTTGCTTTTTTAACTTGACATTTCTTCATTCTGGCTGGACCTATGTATTTCTAGGTCTACAGCCAGACTGAGGAAGTCAATGGGGCTCCCGTAATGACGGGAGCGTTGCTAGGAGACGTCTGTAAATAGTCACTGTCCAGGGTGCTGAAAGAGTTAAGCGATCGGCAGTAACTGTTTCTGCACCCGGGACAGTGACTACCGATCCCAATATACAGCAACCTGTAAAAAAATATAAGTTCATACTTACCGAGAACTCCCTGCTTCTGTCTCCAGTCCGGCCTCCCAGGATGACGTTTCAGTCTAAGTGACGGCTGCAGCCAATCACAGGCCAAGCACAGGCTGCAGCGGTCACATGGACTGGCGCGTCATCCAGGGAGGTCGGGCTGGATGCCGAAAGAGGGACGCGTCACCAAGACAACGGCCGGTAAGTATGAAATTCGTTTACTTTCACTAGGGAAAGTGCTGTCCCTTCTCTCTATCCTGCACTGATAGGGAGAAGGGAAGCACTTTTCCCGCAGTCCGCAGCAGCTAGTCCGCATCAATTTTCTGCACATTTTGGGCAGATCCGCAGCCGTAATCCGCAACCCGGATTAGGTGCGGCATTGATGCGGACAGTTGCGGAGGAAATCCGCCACGTGTGGCCATGCCCTTAAATTCTTTATTTTTTACAGCGTTCACTGAGTTAAATAATTGTATATCGTAATGGTTCAGACTTTTATGGATGCAGCGATACCAATTTCATGTATCTTTCTTATTTTTGACATTACTTTAGAGAAAAAATGGGAAAAGGTTTTTTCTTTTGGACATTATATGTATATTTAATTTTTTTCACTAATAGTATTTTTTTTACACTTTCTTTTAGTCCCCCTAGGGGACTTGAACCAGTGACTATTAGATCACTGGTTCAATACACTGCAATACTAATGTATTGCAGTAAATTGTCATTTTTACAGGCTTCTGTAACAGAGCGATCACTGTTCCTGTCCGTTAGTCCCGGGTATCAGCTGTAATACACAGCCGACACCCGCAGCGTATGGCGCGGGCTCAGCATGTGAGCCCACTCCATACATCACCCCCTGCACCACGACATGCGATTAAGTTGTGGTGCACAAAGAGGTTAATGCGCAGCGGATGGTGCAGAGTGATAATTGAAATATTTCACTGATATGCTACTTTAGTGTACAATATGTTGTGCCCACTTTGTGCCACTGAAGACAAATACCTCATAAAATGTTAAGCGGGTTCTCCCACCGGGAATGGCAAGGCCATATATGTGGATGTAAACTGCTGTTTGGGCACGCTGTAGGGCTCAGAAGGGAGGGAGCGCCATTTGACTTTTGGAGCGCAGATTTTGCTTGGTAGTAGTTCTGTTTGGCGTTTTGCTGGTATTGCAGTTTATAATGTGGGGGCATGTGCAAGCTGTGCAGAGTACATCAGGATATATGTAAGCTGGGCGGTGTACATCAGGGCATAATAAGAGGGTATAATAATGCGATAAATAAATAATAACCTGGAGATGTGAGGCCGGTGTCACACTGATAAATGGTGCCCAAACTTATCCGCTTTTGAAACGCTCTGTACATTTTGCGTTGCTATAGTCTGACAGCCAGAATTTAGTTATTTTTTCCCCAACGTAGCTGTGTGAGCAAGCAAGGTGACCAAAAACCATCAATTCTGACACTGTATTTTTATTCTTTTTTTTTTTTATGGCGTTCACCCTGGGCTATAAATGACCATTTTACTTTATTCTGCGGGTCGGTACGATTACAACGATACCATATGTATATAGTTTTTATATGTTTTGCAGCGTTTGCGCAATAAAATTCATTTTACCATATTCTGAGAGCCATAACTTTTTTATTTTTCAGTCAAAAAAGCTGTTTAACCCCTTAAGGACGCAGCCTAGTTTGGACCTGTAGGCTCAGAGCCCATTTTTCAAATCTGACATATTTAACTTATGTGGTAATAACGTCGGAATGCTTAAACCTATCCAAGCGATTCTGAGATTTTTTCTCGTGAGACACTGGGCTTCATGTTAGTGGTAAAATTTTATCAATATATTCAGTGTTTATTTGTGAAAAATTGCTAAATTTAGAGAAAATTTTGAAAAAACAGAATTTTTCTGAATTTAAATGCATCTGCTTGTAAAACAGATGGTTATACCACCCAAACTAATTACTAGTTCACATTTCCAATAAGCCTACTTTAGATTGGCATCATTTTTTGACTCTTCTTTTATTTTTCTTGCATGTTACAAGGCTTAGAACATAAACAGCAATTTCTCATATTTTTAAGAAAATTTCAAAAGCCTTTTTTTAAGGTATCTGTTCAGTTCTGAAATGGCTTTGAGGGGCCTATGTATTAGAAACCCCCATAAAACACCCGATTTTAAAAACTAGACCCCTCAAGGTATTCAAAACAGCATTTAGAAAGTTTTTTTTAACCCTTTAGGCATTTCACAGGAATTAAAGCAAAGTGGAGGTGAAACTTGCAAATTTCATTTTTTCTTGCTGAATTTCAATTTTATTCAATTTTTTTTCTGTAACACAGAAGGTATTACCAGAGAAACACTACTAAATATGTATTGTCCAGATTCTGAAGTTTTTAAAAATGTCCCACCTGTGGCTCTAGTGTCCTCGTGGACTAAAACACAAGCCCCAGAAGCAAAGAAGCACCTAGTGCATTTTCTGGCCTCTTTTTTTTTTTTTTATTAGAATGTATTTTAGGCAGCATACCAGATTTGAAGAGGTGTTGAGGTGCCAAAAACAGTAGGAATCCCCCAAAAGTGACCCCGTTTTGGAAACTACACCCCTTGTGGAATTCATTTATGGTTGTTGTAACCATTTTGACCCCACAGTTTTTTCACAGAATTCATTTGAATTGGGCTGGGAATTAAAGAAAATAATTTTTTTGCCAATAAGATGTCGTTTTGCCTCAAAATGTCTTATTTTCACAAGAAATAAAAGACCCCATTTTGTTGCCCAATTTGTCCTGAGTGCGGCATTACCCTATTTATGGTGATAAACTGCTGTTTGGCACCATGGGAGGGCTCAGAAGGAAAGGAGCGCTATGTGCTCTTTGGAGTCCAAATTTTGCTGGATTGGTTTTCGGGTGCTATGTCGCATTTGCAGAGCCCCAGAGGTATCAAAGCAATGGAAACCCACCAGAAGTGACCCAATTTTGGAAACTATACCCCTCAAGGAATTCATTTATGGGTGTTGTGACCATTTAGACACCACAGTCTTTTCATAGAACTTATTTGAATTGGGCTGGGAATTAAACAAAATGTAATATTTTCCAATAATATGCAGTTTTAGCTCAAAATTTCTTTTTTTCACAAGAAATAAAATACTCAATTTTGTTGCCCAATTTGTCCTGAGTGCGGCAATACCCCATTTGTGGTGATAAACTGCCGTTTGGGCCCATGGGAGGGCTCAGAAGGAAAGGAGCGCTATGTGTTCTTTGGAGTCCAGATTTTGCTGGACTGGTTTTCAAGTGCCATGTCACATTTGCAGAGCCCCAGAGGTATCAAAGCAATGGAAACCCACCAGAAATGACCCTATTTTGGAAACTACACCCCTCATGGAATTCATTTATGGGTGTTGTAACCATTTAGACCCCACAGTTTTTTTACAGAATTTATTTGAATTGGGCTGGGAATTAAAAAAAAAAAATCATTTTTTCCAATAAGATGTAGTATTGCCTCAAAATTTCTTTTTTTCACAAGAAATAAAATACTCAATTTTGTTGCCCAATTTGTCCTGAGTGCGGCAATACCCTATTTGTGGTGATAAACTGCCATTTAGGCCCATGGGAGGGCTCCGAAGGAAAGGAGCGCTATGTGTTCTTTGGAGTCCAGATTTTGCTGAATTGGTTTTCGGGTGCCAAGTCACATTTGCAGTGCCCCAGATAGTGGCACAACTACCACGGTAGCAGCCGTAGTGGCTGCTATGGGGCCCGGGGCTTGAGGCCCGTTCCGTCAGCCGACACGCCCCCCCATATACTCGGTGGCACTGCTAGCAGCTGTTACTACCGCCGAGTCTCCAACAAGTATGGGCCAGGCGACACAGGCCCTCTCATGCCTGTAGGCGTCGCTAGCACCGGAGGGGGCCCTGGTGCTAGCGACAGCCAAATACACGCATTAGCGCTGAAAAGCCTGGCATGTTCCCTGTCCGACCATTTAACGCTTTACAATGCCGCTGATTGGCTAGCGGCGTGATGACGCTTGAAAGGCGCTGATTGACGGGGCAGGTCATTCTGCCCCGCCAATCAACGTCATTGGACGATGCTCGTTCAACTCCTGCAGACCCGCTCAGAAGAGAGCAGATCTGCATCGCCAGCGAACAGGAACGGGATCATGTGAGTATGTTTCTGTTTTTTTTTCTCATAAAACTGTTAATGGCATTATCTAGTGCGGGCTCTATCTACAGGGGGGTCATCTATATGTGGGCCACTATGTACAGGGGGGTCTATATGTGGGGTTGTGGGGCACTAGCTACATGGCTGGCCTGTATGTGGGGATGTGGGGCACAATCTACAGGGGGGTCTATATGTGGGGATGTGGGCCACTTTATATAGGGGGGTCTATATGTGGGCCACTATCTACAGGGGGTCTATATGTGGGGCACTATATACAGGGGGAGCTATATGTGAGACACTATACAGGGGTGGGCTATATGTAGAGCACTATCTACAGGGGAGCTATTTTTTAGGGCACTTTCTATAGGGGTGGGCTATATGTGGGACACTATATACAGGGGTGGGTTACCTGTGGGGCACTAGCAACAGGTTGGCTATATGTAGGGCACTGTCTACAGAGGTGGGCTATACGTGGAGCACTACCTATAGGAGAAGGTATATGTAGGGCAGCACGGTGGCTATGGGGGCACCATCTACAGGGGGCATGGTGTGTGTGCGTGTGTGTGTGTGTGTGTGTGTGTGTGTGTGTGTGTGTGTGTGTGTGTGTGTGTGTGACAGTGTACTAAAATAATCAGAGACACCGTCTATGGCGCTATTATAGTTAGAGGTGCAAGAGGTGTTGAGAATTTTAACTTTGTATATAGGTGCAGAAATGTTTTAAAAGTGAGAAGCTGAAAACATCTGAGCGGAAAACTGCAGAAATGGGTCATGGCTGGTTGAAATCCATCATAGAGGTCTGGACCGGAGGGAGAAGAAAATAACTAGAATCTGAGACGTCACAAGCGAGTCACTTAATCCAAATGTTTGTTCTGCCTCTAATCAGTATTGTAGTCACTGTGTGATCTGCAGCGAGATGATGGGTGGTATGATTATGACATGATTTTTTTGGGTGAAACAGCATCTCCCAGCATATCCTCACCATTGTTCGGGCCATTCTGGGAACTGTAGTTTTACGCCATACAAACTTATACGGCAGGGGTGGCACTAAATTGAGCTGTATTTGTTCTGGTGCTGTATATATGTACTGATCTTGGTTCTGATGCTGTATGTAAGTACAGAGCTTTGTTCTGGTGCTGAATATACGTATGAGATTGGTTTTGGTGCTGTGTATATATGTAATGAGTTTTGTTCTGGTGCTGTATATATGTACTGAGCTTGGTTCTGGGGATGTGTTTATGTACTGAGGTTGGTTCTGGTGCTGTATTTATGTACTGAGGTTTGTTCTGGTGCTGCATATATGTATGGGCTTGGTTTCAGTGCTGTATTTATGTACTGAGCTTGGTTCTAGTGCTGTAAATATGTACTGAGCTTTGTTCTGGTGCTGTATTTATGTACTGAGCTTGGTTGTGATACTGTATATATGTCAGATCTTGGTTCTGGATCTGTAGTTATATAGGATATATTTATAATAACAAAATTACAGGGCAGATGGAATTGTTCTCAATTCATTGTATATTTAATGGGAATCTGTCAGGTAATTTTAACCCCTTGAACCACCAACATGCGGTAATACATGACCTGACAATATTTCCAATAATTGCCTTGTATGTTTTTTTTAGATGCAGCAAAATTCTTAAAACACACACTGTATGCTAATTACTCATTAGAGGGTCATGGGGTGGTGCCGCCATCCTGAAGAGTCACATAGTCCTGACTCCAAACCCAACTTTCCATGTTTGAGTGACATCTCCCTGGCTGATAAAACTTTCTCGGATGCGCCATTGCCTTGTACACAAGGGGGAGCTGTGTGGCACTATACACAAGGGGGAGCTGTGTGGCACTATACACAAGGGGGAACTGTATGGCACTATTTACAAGGGGGAGCACTGTGGCTCTATCTACAGGGGGCTGAGTATGGCGCAATCTACAGGGGTCTGTGTGTGGAACTTTCTACTAAGGGGGGACTGTGATGCACTTTCTACTAAGGGGGGGACTGTGTGGCACTATTTATAGGCGGGGCTATATGGCACTGTCTACAGGGGGGCTGTATGGCACATTCAACAGGGGGCACTATTTATAAGGGGGGCTGCTTGTGGCACCCGGGGGTGGAGGCCCGGTCAAGAGTTTGCTATGGGGCCCAGTCTTTCCTAGTTACGCCCCTGGCCCCAGAGGTATCAAAGCAATGGAAAGACCCCACAGTTTTTTTTCACAGAATTTATTTGAATTGGGCTGTGAATTAAAAAAAAAATAATTCTTTCCAATAAGATGTCGTTTTGGCTCAAAATTTCTTATTTTCACAAGGAATAAAATACCCCATTTTGTTGCCCAATTTGTGCTGAGTGCGGCAATACCCCATTTGTGGTGATAAACTGCCGTTTGGGCCCATGGGAGGGCTCAGAAGGAAAGGACCACCATTTGGCCTACTGGAGCTTTTCTGGTGCTAAGTCGTGTATGCAGAAGACCCTGAGGTACCAGTACAGTTGAAACCCCCGAGAAGTGACCCGTTTTAAAAACTACACCCCTTAAGGCACTCATCTAGAGGTGTAGTGAGCAATTTGACCCCACAGGTATTGTGTAAAAGATAACGCGCAACAGATGGTGCAGAGTGAGATTTGCAATTTTCGATACATATATGCCATTTCAGTGTTCGATATATTGTGCCCAGCATGCGCCACCGCAGATATACACCCCATAAACTGTAATGTGGGTTCTCCCGAGTACAGCAATACCCTACATGTGGCTATTAACAGCTGCCTGGGCACACAGCAGGGCTCAGAAGGGAAAAATGAGGGGGATAAGCTGTGCGGAGTGCATCAGGGTAAGTAAAACTGGGGTAGATTGAAAATCAAGGGATGTATGATAAATTTTATAACACTTTCTTACAGTGACCTGGTTTTCGGGACACGTGTCACATTGATATATTGTGTCCTTCCTTATCCCCCTCTTATAGCAGACTTTGCACCTCTTTTGACTTTTTCCCCTCTTGCCAGTTTGGGGAACTTCTCCTGGAAAGTGGTACCCTAGTACGATGCATGTGGCCCTCCTTCTTCATCCCTAAAGATTAGGTTTGTGATAACCACTTCTTGAAATTCCAGGAAAGTTCCCGTCTGGCCTGTACATCGATGTAGCACGTACGCATTGTACAATGCCATCTGTATGATGTGCACGGCCAGCTTCTTATACCACACCCTCGATTTTTGCATGGCGCTGTAGGGCTTCAGGACTTGATCTGACAAGTCCACCCCTCCCATGTACCTATTGTAGTCCAGGATGCAGTCTGGTTTTGGGGGTCTCTGTACTGGTACCTCGTACAGGTACATGGGTACTGGTGTGACCATGTATTGTCGTCAATACAAGGACATCTCTCTTATCCTTGTACTTGACACAAAATATATTGCTGCTAGAATGTGCCCTGCTCTCATCCCATCTTGTTTGCCCAAGCAGAGTCTTAGGGAGGCCTCTCAGATTTCTTCTAGCAGTGTCGCATGCTGCAGGACTTCTGGAAGCGAGGCACTTGAAGAGTGGGACGCTGGTATAAAGATTATCCAGGTAGAGGTGGTAACCCTGGTCCAGCAGTGGGCGCACCAAATCCCACACAATTTTTGCATTAACTCCCAGTAAGGGGGGGGCTTTCTGGGAGCTGAATACTGGTGTCCTTCCCTTCATATATCCTAAATTTGTAAGTACACCCTGATGCACTCTCGCACAGCTTATACATTTTCACCCCATACCTTGCCCTCTTACTCGGCAGGTACTGGCGGAATTGAAGCCTCCCTTTAAAATGTACCAGGGACTCGTCAATAGAAATACAGTTCTCGAGGGTGTATGCTAGGGCAAACCAGGCACTGAAATGGTCTAATAGGGGTCTCAGTTTATACAAACGGTCAAAACTGGGGTCATCTCGGGGTGGGCACTGCTCATTATCAGTATAATGTAAGAAGCAAAGTATTGCCTCATAACGCATCCTGGACATGGCCATACGGTACATCGGGGTGTGGTTTAAGAAAAAGCCCAAATTTTTTTTTTCTAGGCACCAGTTCAGTTCTGAAGTGGCTTTGAGGGACCCATATATTACAAACCCCTATCAAACACCCTATTTTAGAAACTAGGCCCCCCAAAGTATTCAAAACAGCATTTAGAAAGTTTATTAACCCTTTAGGTGTTTCACAGGAATTTAAAGCAAAGTAGAGGTGAAATTTACATATTTAATTTTTTTTTTGTCAGAAAATCCTTTTTATTCCATTTTTTTCTGTAAAACAGAAGGTTTTACCAGAGAAACGCAACTGAATATTTATTAATATAATGGTGGTTTCTCTTGCCTCAAATACCCACAAAATCTCTCTCAGACCGGAGCAGGCAAAACTAAATTGGGTATGATCCAACAAATACCCTAAATAGCATATATAAAGTACAGTGAAGTTTACCGCTCAGACGGCACTGGTAACAGTCCAATATCATTCAGTATGGGCTCTCTCCCAGAAAAATGCAGTGGACAGTCCGCAATCCAATGAGGGTGTGGATGGTAATTCTTATCCTTGTAGTTCCACCAAGCTCCTTATCGTCTCCCTCCACATTCAAAGAACTCCTGGTAGGAAAAGGATCTTATGTCTAGAAGTAACAAGAAATAAAAGCATCAAGGTAAATAAAAATCTTTAAAATTTCTAGGCGGCACGCCAAACACTCTCGCCCGACCCTGGGTTTCGCCCTTCCGGCTTCCTCATGAATATTTATTGCCAAGATTCTGCAGTTTTGAGAAATATCCCACATGTGGCCCTAGTGCGCTAATGGACTGAAGCACCGGCCTCCGAAGCAAAGGAGCATGTAGAGGATTATGAGGCCTCCTTTTTATTAGGTACCATGTCCGGTTTGAAGAGGTCTTGTGATGCCAAAAGGGTGGAAAACACCCAAAAGAGACCCTATTTTGGAAACTAGACCCCTTGAGGAATTCATTGTAGTTTTCATGGGGTGCATGCAACTTTTTGATCAGTTCAGTTTTTGTTCTATTTTTAAGTGGCGTGGTGACTAAAAAACAGCAATTCTACTATTGTTTTTAATTCCTTTTTTTTTTTACAGCGTTCACCGTGCGCTATAAATGATATATTCACTTTATTCTGCGTGGCGATACGATTACGGCAATACCATATGTTTATAGTTTTTTTTTTATGTCTTATGGCGTTTGCACAATAAAATACTTTTTTTTAAAAATCATTTACTTTTTGTGTTGCCATATTCTAAGAGCCATAATGTTTTGTTTTTTTCCATCAAGAAGCCGTGTGAGGACTTGTGTTTTGCATAACGAACTGCAGTTTCGATCAGTACCATTTTTAGGTACATGTGACTTTTTGATCTCTTTTTATGCCATTTTTTTGGGAAGTGAAGTGACCAAAAAAATTGTGATTCAGGTATAGTTTATTATTATTTTCTTTTACGGCGTTCACCGCGCCGGATAAATAACAAAATAATTTTGTAGTTCAGGCCGTTACGGACATAGCGATACCAATTACGTATAGTTTATTTGTTCATTTATTTTTATTAATAACAAAGGACTGATAAGGGAAAAAGGGGGATTTTTACTTTCATTACGTTTAAAACTTTTATTTTCTTATTTCTACAAAACTTTTTTTTAACTTTAATACATTGTCCCACTAGTGTACTTGAGGGCAGGAGGCCCTGATTGCTATTCTAATACACTGCACTACATGCGTAGTGCAGTGTAATAGAGCTGTAAACTACTCACTGACAGCAAGCATAGTGGGTCCTGACTTAGTCAGGACCCACTAGGCTTCCGTAGATGGCATAGCCGGACACCATTGTTAGGCGTCCGGTTGCCATAGCCATCATCTCCGGCCGCTATCATTTAGCGGGCCGATGATGGTGACTTAACCCCTAAGAAGCCGGGATCGCTATTGAACGTGGCTGTCAAGGGGTTAAACAGCGGGGACACAGTGATCACTCCCTGCTGAAGGAGCTGCGGCAACTGCTGTATGAGACAGCAGCTGTCATAGCTCCTGCATGTGTCGGGAAGACGGCCGAAATGGGCGTTCCTCCCGCGAAGTGCTATTCCGGCGCTGAGCGCGAACGATGCACTTAGCTCTACGAAATAGTACGTCGCTGAGCGCGAAGGTTAAGGGCTTGTTTTTTGCGGGACAGGTTGTAGTTTTTATTGCTACTATTTTGGGGTACATGTGACTTTTTGATCACTTTTTATTTTATATTTTGGGAGGGGTGGTGACCAAAAAATAGTGATTCTGGCATTGTTTTTTACTTTTTTTTTTTGCGGTGTTCACCATGCGGGAAAAATAACATTACAGTTTTATAGTTTGGTTCGTTACGAATGCGGTTATCCAAATATGCGTGCTTTCTTTTAACGTGTTCATTTTTTTCCTATAATAAAACTTATTATAGGAGAAAGAATAAAAAATATTTTTCGTTTTTGTAACTTCTAACTTTTATTTTTACACTCTTATAAAACATTTTTATTACCTTTTTCTTTTTGTTTTCTTTTTTTTGTCCCACTAGGGGACTTGAAGACTTGCAGCTCTGAACTCTGCTAGAATACATATGTAGTGTAATGTATTCCAACTGTCATTGTGACGTGACAGTCGTCAATGTAGGCGAAGGGGTTAAGCAAATTAATGTCTGTTTGTTTTTTTGTATGATGAAAAGTTATACAATTTTCTAATATACTTTCTGTATTAATTCCTTATGCTTTTCACGTTCTCTGCGTGTTGTTATTCAGTAGGAACATTCATTGTTTACTGTGATAATCACACAGGTGCTGGAATCGTTAGAAGACACAGCTCTAATACACATACAGTACTGTAATGAGCTGTGCACCTGTGTGTCCATCACATGACCATGGACAGAATTTTATCCACTGGAAGTAAACAATAAATGTACCTACTGAATAACAAAAAACAGTGATCTTGAAAACCGTGAGGAATTAATACAGAAAGTATATTAGAAAATTGTAACACGTTTAATTATACAAAAACATAGGGCAACCCATTTAATTGATTAGACATAACTTGAATCAATAACATTTCTGTCACCAGATGCATCACAATAAAATATAGAAGTAAATGGATTCATGTATGTCGTCCTAAGTATTTTCATAATTGTGTTTTTAAATAAGTGGTTCTGATCATAATTGTCTAAATATACTTTCCAAATACATATTCTTCAGTCTCATCTGTGCCTGAAGTGGAATACCTTCTTTGTCATACATAGTATGGTGAAGTATTTTCCAACATCAAAGGTCAGACACGTCAATCTGATTCTCATGTTACTTCTTCATTGTCCAGACTATACTCCTATTAGGTGTAATAGAAAAAACTAACATTCTGGATATTTCTCTTCCTTTATTTAGATAATTGAAATGATATTTGAAGAGCTTTTTGGTGTTCAATCAAGGGCTACCAAGTTGCATTCAGGTTCTTATTTCTTGTCTGAGAAATTATAAAGGATTGAAGTAGGCAAAATCTGTCTTTTCTATCAATAACTCTAAGATAACCTGTTTTTCCTGTTTCCTATATGGGTTAAACATAGAATCAACCACATACAGTAGGTTTTTAATCCATATTCTTTCAGCCCTGCTCCCTTAATGTACCACATACAGGTTGATTTGTGATCGTTTGTAGCAGGGGAGCACCTAGCCGTACTGCTGCCCGAGGCGAACAGTGAACTGTCGCCCCAAAACGCTCTATAGGATGATAGAGAATGGAGAGCAATGAAAAAAACTATATCATTTTTATGGAATTGTTGTAAGGAAAAAGTAATTGTAAAACTTAACCTTTAATGAGCTGATAAAAAGTGGAATAACACACATTTACATAAATATATTGACATAAAACATATAAGTATCTGTTTTGAATATTGGGATCTGATTCCCTATAATCACTGCTGGCATTAGGGACAGTAAACGTTCAGTATAAGTTCACAGACGAACGCACAGTGGTGCTTCACAATTCCTCAAATTGAATTCTATCCCCTATGACTAGGCTGTATTGGGTAATGCTGTTGGGCACCCGTTGTGAAAAGAACGATCCTATTACTGCCGGAACCACTCCCTAATAACTTCTTCTATTGATTCCCTAACATTGTCACTCTTCTTCCTATGTGTTTCGCCAAAAGGATTTGGCTCGTCAGGGAGACAGAGTTGTGGTTCAATCAAATTAAATTTTTATGTTCACGTTATGGAAATCTGTTTAATACAAGTGTATAGGATTTATAAAAATCCTGATCACATGCTGCATAAAATCTGCAGTGTATACATGCAAATAAATGGCATACCTATCTAACTGCACTCACTATATTACACTAATTTATTATAGACCTATTTGTGCACATTCAGCTCAGGCATGCATATTCACTGGGTGAACAGCAAAAAGAACATAAATAAATAAGGTACCAGAACCAAGCTCAGTACATAAATACAGCACCAGAACCAAGCTCAATACATAAATACAGCACCAGAACAAAGATCAGTACATAAAAACAGCACCAGAACAAAGCTCAGTACATAAATACAGAATTAGAACCAAAGTCAGTACATACATACAGCTCCAGAACCAAGCTCACTGCATACATACAGCACCGCAACAAGTTCAGTACATAAATACAGCATCAGAACAAAGCTCAGTACATAAATACAGCACCAGAACAAAGCTCAGTACATATGAGCTTGATTCTTGTGCTATATATATATATATATGTACTGAGATTGGTTATCTTGCTGTATTTATGTAGTGAGCTTGGTTCTAATGCCATATTTATGTACTGAGCTTGGTTCTGGTGCTGTATTTATATGCTGAGTTTTGTTCTAGGGCTGCATATATGTACTGAGTTTAGTTCTGTTGCTGTATGATGAGCCTGGTTCTGGTACTGTATTTATGTACTTAGTTTTGTTCTGGTGCTGTATATGTTAGCTAGTATGTCAGATAAGCTGCTTGACATGTGGATGGCTTGGTTCTAGTGCTGTATTTAAGTACAGCACCAGAACAAAGCTCAGTACATACATACAGCACCAGAAACAAGGTCAGTACATAAATACAGCACCAGAACCATGCTCAGTACATGTATACAGCAACGGAACAAAGCTCAGTACATATATACAGCACCAGAACAAGCTCAGTACATAAATACAACACCTGAACCAAGCTCAGAACATAAATACAACACCAGAACCAAGCTCAGTACATAAATACAGCACCAGCACAAATACAGCTCCATACAGAAATAATTAGCAAATTCAGTTTAACCACTGCCGTATAGGTTTGTACGGCGTAAAACTAGAGCTCCCAGTATGACCTTAACAATGGTAAGGGTATGTTCACACGGCCTATTTACGGACGTAATTCATAAAATAGCGCCTCAATAGCGCTGACAAACATCTGCCCATTGAAAGCAATGGGCAGACGTTTAAAGAACCAAAAAAGAAGGATTGACACTGGGAAACTAAAAAGTAGTAAAGGTACAAAAACTTTATTAACAATAATAGCACAATATAAAAAAAATGGGCAGACGTTTGTCTGTTCACACGAGGCGTAATTTACGCGCCGCTGTCAAATGACGGCGCGTAAATAGACGCCCGCGTCAAAGAAGTGACCTGTCACTTCTTTGGCCGTAATTGGAGCCGTTATTCATTGACTCCAATGAATAGCAGCGCTAATTACGTCCGTAATTGACGCGGCGTTCAAGCGCCTGCACATGCCGGTACGGCTGAAATTACGGGGATGTTTTCAGGCTGAAACATCCCCGTAATTTCAGCCGTTCCGCCCCCCCCTTGTGTGAACATACCCTTAGTGGGAGTTCACACAGCGTTTTTGACAAGTTTTTTTACGCGGAAACCGCGACGGAAAATGCCTCTCATTGATTTCAATGGGAGGCGGAGGCGTTTTTTCCCGCAAGCGGGAAAAAGAAGGAACATGTCCTATCTTTGGGCGTTTACGCCTCTGACCTCCCATTGACATCAATGGAAGGCAGAAAAAGCATATTTCGCTGTGATTTTTTGCTTACGGCACTCAATGGTCACGGGCGAAAAACGCAGCGAAATTCTGGGTGCAGGCAGAGCAAAATCTGCCTCAAATTTCCAAAACTGAATTTTGAGGCAGATTTTTCGCCTGCAAAAAAACTCTGTGTGAACCCAGCCTAAGGATATGCTGGGAGTTGCTGTTTTACAAAAAAGAATGATACCACACATCATCTCACTGCAGATAATACAGTAAATACATTACTGATCTGTCAGAAGGAGAAAAAACATTTACATTTAATGACTTACAGCTTTTGTCTTTTCTTCTCCATCCGGTCCAGATCTCCCTGTTGACTTCTCCCAGCCATGACTCATTTCTACGGAGTTTGCTGCCCAGATGTCTTCGGCTCCTCACTTTTCTTTTTTTCTCAAATCTGTTTTTTTTGTAAACACTGAAGGTGTCAATCAAACATCACAATGTATTTTAGTATCAACAAAGCAAAAAGAATTACAGTGCAATACAAGGGATGCAAAATACATGCAATATGAACATGAAGTATGAATAAGGGGGGGGGGCAATGAAATATTAACAATCTGAAATAAAAAGTTAAGATACTATTGAATAGCATTCCAGTATGTGTATGTGAAGGTTTAACAATGGCGTAAGTAACAAAGAGCATATGCCTACAATGAGCTTAAAGAGGCTCTGTCACCACATTATAAGTGCCCTATCTCCTACATAAGGAGATGGGCGCTATAATGTAGGTGACAGCAGTGCTTTTTATTTAGAAAAACGTTCAATTTTTACCACGTTACGAGCGATTTGAGCTTTATGCTAATTAGTTTTTCTAATGCCCAACTGGGCGTGTTTTTACTTTAGACCAAGTGGGTGTTGTACAGAGGAGTGTATGACGCTGACCAATCAGTGACCAATCAGCGTCATACACTTCTCTCCATTCATTTAGTCAGCACATAGGGATCCTGCTAGATCAGTATGTGCTGTCTTATACTGACACATTAACGTTACTGAAGTGCTTAGACAGTGAATAGACATTCCTTCCAGCCAGGACGAGATGTCTATTCACAATCCCGACACTTCGGTAACGTTTCTGTGGTGCTTACAGCAGAGCAAAGCGTAATCTCGCCGTAACCTGTCATTTACAGCGTGATCTCGCGAGATTATACTTGCTCTGCTGTAAGTACCACAGAAACGTTAGTGAAGTGTTGGCATTGTGAATAGACGTCCCGTCCTGGCTGGAAGGAATGTCTATTCACTGTCTAAGCACTTCAGTAACGTTAATGTGTCAGTATAAGACAGCACATACTGATCTAGCAGGATCCCTATGTGCTGACTAAATGAGTAAGTTGGGCATTAAGAAAGTAATTAGCATAAAGCTAAAATCGCTCCTAACGTGGTAAAAATACATCGTTTTTCTAAATAAAAATCAGATATGTGAGATAGTGCCTATACCTTTACCACAACTCCAACAGTTTTCATCTAGCGAGAGACTCATCAATTTCAACTAGTGGGTGGTTTGTACCATCTAGAGTTTTATGAGTTTTCTTGCATTTTTACACATCTCGAAAAGCCATGAGAGTGTGAAAGAATTTTAGTGATCTCAAATGGCGTGAATTGAAGTTCCTTTTCCTATGAGGTCAGCTAATTTGGTTTAGTTGGAGCAGATTGTGACATCAACCCAGTATATAATTTAGAAAACAATCCTTTTGTAAGTCTAGGTAATAGCAAGTAATTTTCCAGCCAGTCAGGATCTCGAAGTGGATGAATTAAAGGTTCTTTAAACCTCTTAAACCAATATTTTAAAGATCTCTCATGTAAAAAAAAGTAGTATCCTGTAAGCAAGGACTCTGTAAGATTGAATTCAAGGTAGATATTTGAGTTTTATCTTTGAGATGAGGGGCAATATATAAATTTCGTAGATTGGACCAGGAGAAGGTTAAGAGGTTAAGGGTGTGAGTTTCTTATGAGTATAAGCTGTTATTAAGCTCATAGGCATTAGCGGGGAAGGATCATTATTTAGCAGATAATAGGAAAGGTATTCCTGATAAACTGCAATAGTGCCCTGAGTAATTAGGCTGTGGATCTGGTTCTGTGGTTTAATACTCGACCACAAGTAGAGAAGACCATCCTCACCCAGCATATGTCTCTCAAATTGGAGGTGTGGTGCTTTATCTTGAGTGTGTACCAAAGAAAGCCATCTAGCTAAGTGGTTTGCTTTATAATAAGTCTATATGTCTGGCATGGCGCTTCCACCTTATAATTTATTCTGTTTCAGCTGTGAAAAAGATATTCTAGCTCATTTATTGTTCCAAACAAACCTGGAGAAGATGCTATTTATTTGTATAAAGAGGCTCTGAGGTCATTTAATTGGGATAGTTGACAAGGTATATAGTATTTGTGGCAAAATATACGTTTTAATTAAGTTTTTTTTAATCCTAACCAAGATACACAAGGTATTTTTAACTACGAGAGTTGTGTGGAGATTTTATGTAAGAGAGGTTTATAATTATATACATATAGCCTCCTAGGGATATTTGTTCCTAAGTATTTAATTGTCGTTGGGGGCCATTTAAAATATACCTACAATTTAAGTTTATCAATAGTTCTCATGAGAACTGTAATATTGAGTGCCTCAGATTTTTCAAGATTTACTTTAAAATTAGATATACTCCCAAATTCTCTGAATATTTCCAGAAGTTTTGGAAAGCCTGAGTGGGGTTCGTGATGAAGATCAAAAGATCATCAGCAAACGCAATGGCACTAGGCAGGAGTGCCCTCTCTTTCCCTCGCTTTTTGTTTTGGTCATGGAGACCCTAATACAAAAAATTACACAATTCCCTGACATCAAGGGTCTTCAAGTTGGCCCACTGTAATTTATTGTATTAGGGTCTCCATGACCAAAACAAAAAGCGAGGGAAAGAGAGGGCACTCCTGCCTAGTGCCATTGCTGATCTCAAAGGTTGAGGAGAGAGTGCCGTTAATTCTAATTCTGGCGTGTGGGTCTTTGGATAGCATAAGAATGGCCTTAATAAAAAGTACTGGAAAGACAAACCTCTCCAAGACCATAGGCATATAGTCCCAGGCCACCCTATCGTAGGCCTTATTGGCATCAGTACCAAGAAGTACCAGTGGTTCTTAGCGTAAGAAATAACATTTATCAATCTAGTGGTATTACATTGTCCTTCACGGCCTGGTACAAAGCTAGTTTGCTCAGGAGAGATGAGGCTTGGCAGCAGTTTACCTAAACGGTGAGCTAAAAGCTTCGCCCACCATTTGACATCTGCATTTAACAGGGATATGGGTCTATAACTACTGTATTTCATGGGATCTTTTCCCTCTTTATGGAGTATAGTGATGTATCATTTGTCTTGGTAGATGGTTCCACACCAAGAGAGAGTTGAATAACGACTCAAAATAGGGCAATAGTATATCAGAAAATGCTTTATAGTAGGACATAGGAAGGCCATCAGGACCCGGGCTTTTACCACTAGGAATAGTTGATAGTGCTTCGGAGATCTATTCTGCTGTGAAGGGAGCTATACAGGATTCACGGTCAGCCATCTATAAGCGGGGTAGATCGATGGAGTACAGAAATGTTAATATACAATTTTCTTTTTCCAATATATTAGGTCCCGACATCATGGTGTCTAAATTGTATAAAGATGTGTAAAATCTATGAAATTCCACCTTAATATCAGATGTATCTGTAACTACTGCACCTGTGTTCGATTCTATCTGAGATATAAATGTTTTGTCTTTTTGTTTTTTGTCAAGTGTTGACATAATTTTAGAGCCCTTGTCTCCATGAGCATAATATTTGTACTTGTTTCTGAGTCTGAGAAGGTCTGACTGTGCATTTCTTAATTGAGATTTTTTACTCAGATTTTCCAAAACTGAGATTTGGTTAAGAAGAGAGTTCATGTAAAGGATCTGCCAGACACAGCTTCTGTGTCTACACCCGTGGTTAATCAGTCTGCATCTGCTCCTAGGTCTGATAGAGTGACTCGATCTGCTACCACTCAGGCTGGTAGGCTGAGGAGTGGGAGAACCTATCACAGCCTGGCCAGACGGTTCTAGCTCCCGCCCTCGGTCTATGTATACCTTCATTTGCCTCATGTCTTTGCCTGTGTCTCTCTCTTGTTTCCTGGCTCTGCTGTTCCAGCTATTACTATTGACCTCTGCTTCATATTGACCCTGGCTTTACTGACTACGCTCCTGCTCTACGTTTGGTACCTCGTACACTCCTGGTTTGACTCGGCTCGTTCACTACTCTTGTTGCTCACGGTGTTGCCGTGGGCAACTGCCCCATTTCCCTTAGCTTCTGTGTGCCCTTGTCTGTTTGTCTGTCGTGCACCTATTGAGCGTAGGGACCGTCGCCCAGTTGTACGCCGTTGCCTAGGACGGGTCATGCAAGTAGGCAGGGACTGAGTGGCGGGTAGAATAGGGCTCACCTGTCTGTCTCCCTACCCTGACATTACAGTTCATCTGCGCCATTCTAGCCTTTTTTATTCTAGCACATAAAGAGATCAGGAAACCTCTCATGTAGGATTTATGTGCTTCCCAGATGATGGGTATCGGAGTCTCCGGAACGTCATGTTCTCGTAAAAAGGATATGTGTGTGAGGTCACCCAGTAGAGTGTCATTGAGCAACCATGACCAGCTCCTATAAGGGAGAGGAGGAATTGATAATGTAATAGAGAATGGGGCATGGTCAGATACAGTTATCGGGCCAATAT